>NC_057800.1:408365030-408489997 GCF_018294505.1 Triticum aestivum
TAGGGGATCGGGCAAGAGAGCGATGGGGATCGAGGGGATACGGCGGCGCTGCGGTAACGAGGGAGATGGTGGGGTTCGGGCTCAGGGAGGCTAGGGTTAGACGGGGGCGCTGGACCTAGGGTGCAAATGGCCTAGGTGGGCCGGCGCAGGAGGTTGGGAGGCCCAGCTGGGCTGGCTTCTCTCTCTCTCTCTCTCTCTCTCTCTCTCTTTCTACTCTCTCTTATTCTCCTTAGAAGAAAGAGAAAAAAATAGAGAGAAGAAATAGAAAGAGAGGGTTAGGGAAACAATTTGCGCACAAGGGTAATTTTTCTGGACTCACAAAAATGTGAGGAATTTAAATAAAATGGCAAGAGGATTTTTGGAGAAAAATAGATTCGCACATGTTGAATTTAATTCAACATGTTTGAATTTTGAAACCCATTCGAAAGGACTCTAAATGGACTGAGATTTTAGAGGATCCTCGATAAGAAGTGACAAGAATTGTTGGGAAAGTTTGAGGAAGAACTTGAGATAGAATGGGCATGGGAATTAAATTGCAAGTATGTTAAGGTGAATTCCAAAATAGTGGAATATTTATTATAGCTCCCTAATATTTGTGAATATGTTGTAAAGAGAATCACCACGTGAATTCCCTCGGTTTAAATGGACCGAAGACCCATGCAATTTATTTAGTTGAGTTTTAAGAAGAGGTGCAAGAAGACATGATGCAATGCACATGATGCAAAAATGAAAGCAACAAGCAAAACAAATCACACAACGAATCTCGGAACCCACGGAAGGCATCTGAAGCTCCGGTCTTGAGGCGTTACATACTACCACATCACCACCACCATCATCATCTTCCCCACCAAAGGAGACTTGAGTACACAGGTACGGGCACTCCCCTCGGCTTTTTCCAAGCTTGGGGGAGATGCCCCAGTATTGCAACACCATCACTTTTATTACCTTTACCTATCTTAGTTTGATTTTTAGCTATTTCTTGATTTAGTTGAATACAAGTTCCATATGATCTATTTTCGAGTGATAGTTTCGTGATCTATCTATCTATGTAATCGAGTGAGAGTTATATAATAAAGTTTAATTTGCGTTTTTGCTTCTTTACTTTTATGTTTTAATCAAAATAAGAGGAAATAATAATAATAGATCATATGCTAATCTTATGGTAAGTTTTGACATCACATAAGGAAAAGTATAAGTTGTAAAATATGTTGAAAGTTGACAAACACAGCGTTGGTCAATAATGCTATTCATGAAAGAATCAATAAGGAAAGAGAACATTCACATGCAAATACACTATCTTGGACATCTTTTATAATTGAACCCGATCATTGGGAAAGTCCACCAAAGTCCATACTTTGTTCTCATACATGGATCCTATCTCAGATTTCATGTCCTCAAGCCATTTTGTTGGAATCTGGGCTCATCATAGCTTCTTCATAGTTCATAGGCTCGCTGTTGTCTAACAACATGACTTCCAGGATAGTATCACCGTACCACTCTAGTGCGGTACGTATGTGTTCTGGTCGACCTACGAGGTTCAGTAGTAACTTGATCTGAAGTTTCATGATCCTCATCATTAGCTTCCTCTCTAGTTGGTGTAGGCATCACGGAAACAGTTTTCTCTTATGTGCTACTTTCCAATTCGAGAGAAGGTACAATTACCTCGTCAAGTTCTACTTTTTTTCCACTCACTTCTTTCGAGAGAAACTCCTTCTCTAGAAATGACCCATTCTTAGCAACAATTATTTTGCCTTCGGATCTGTGGTAGAAGGTATACCCAATAGTTTCTTTAGGGTATCCTATGAAGACAAACTTCTCCGCTTTGGGTTTGAGCTTATCAGGCTGAGGCCTTTTGACATAAGCATCACATCCCCAAACTTTAAGAAATGACAGCTTAGGTTTCTTGCCAAACCATAGTTCATACGGTGTCGTCTTAACGGATTTAGACGGTGCCCTATTTCACATGAATGCTGCTGTCTCTAATGCATAACCCCAAAATGATAAAGGCAAACCAGTAAGAGACATCATAGAAACGCACCATATCTAATAAAGTGTGGTCACAATGTTCGGACACACCATTACGTTGTGGTGTTCCAAGTGGCCTGAGTTGTGAAACAATTCCACATTTTTTGAATGAAGGCCAAACTCGTAACTCAAATATTTGCCTCCGCGATCAGATCGTAGAAACTTTATTTTCTTGTTACGATGATTCTCCACTTCACTCTGAAATTCTTTGAACTTTTCAAATGTTTCAGACTTGTGTTTTATCAAGTAGATATACCCATACCTACTTAAATGATCTGTGAAGGTTAGAAAATAACGATACCCGCTGGGTGCGTCAACACTCATTGGACCGCATACATCGGTATGTATTATTTCCAATAAGTCATTAGCTCGCTCCATTGTTTCAATAGAGTTCTAGTCATCTTACCCATGAGGCATGGGTCGCAAGTATCAAATGATTCATAATCAAGTGATACCAAAAGTTCATCCACATGGAGTTTCTTCATGCGCTTTACACCAATATGACCTAAACGGCAGTGCCACAAGTATGATGCACTATCATTATCAACTTTGCATCTTTTGGCATCAATATTATGAATATGTGTATCACTACGATCGAGATTCAACAAGAATAGACCATTCATTAAAGGTTCATGACCATAAAAGATATTACTCATATATAAATAGAACAACCATTATTCTCTGACTTAAATGAATAACCGTCTCACAATAAACAAGATCCGGATATAATGTTCATGCTCAACGCTGGCACCAAATAACAATTATTGAGGTCTAAAACTAATCCCGAAGGTAGATGTAGAGGTAGCATGCTGACAACGATCACATCAACCTTGGAACCATTCCCGACATGCATCGTCACCTCGTCCTTAGCCAATCTTCGTTTATTACACAACTCCTATTTTGAGTTACCAATATGAGCAACCGAACCAATATCAAATACCCATGCACTACTACAAGCATTAGTAAGGAACACATCAATAACATGTATATCAAATATACCTTTGTTCACTATGCCATCCTTCTTATCTGCCAAGTATTTGGGGGCAGTTCCGCTTCGAGTGACCATTTCCTTTGCAGTAGAAGCACTCAATTTCAGGCTTGGGTCCAGCTTTGGGTTTCTTCACAGGAGCAGCAACTTTCTTGCTATTCTTCTTGAAGTTCCCTTTCTTCCCCTTACCCTTTTTCTTGAAACTAGTGGTCTTGTTAACCATCAACACTTGATGCTCCTTCTTGATTTCTACCTCCGCTAATTTCAGCATCAAGAGAGCTCGAGAATCGTTTTCGTCATCCCTTGCATATTATAGTTCATCACGAAGCCTTTGTAGCTTGGTGGCAGTGACTGAAGAACTTTCTCAATAACACTCTCAACTGGAAGATCAATTCCGAGTTGAGTCAAGTGGTTATGATACCAAGACATTTTGAGTATGCGTTCACTGACAAAACTATTCTCCTCCATCTTACAACAAAAGAGCTTGTTGGAGACTTCATATCTCTCAACCCGGGCATTTTCTTGAGATATTAACTTCAGTTCTTGAAACATCTCATATGCTCTGTGGTGTTCAAAACACTTTTGAAGTCCCGGCTCTAAGCCGTAAAGCATGACACACAGAACTATCGAGTAGTCATCAGATCGAGTCTGCCAAACATTCATAACATCTGCTTCAGCTCCTGCAGCAAGTCTGTCACCTAGCGGTGCATCAAGGACATAATTCTTCAGTGCAGCAATGAGGATAACCCTCAAGTTACGGACCCAGTCCGTGTAGTTGCTACCATCATCTTTCAACTCAGCTTTCTCTAGGAACACATTAAAATTCAAGGGAATGGTAGCACGGGTCATTGATCTACAATATAGATATGCAAAAACTATTAATACTAAGTTCATGATAAATTTTAGTTCAAACAATCAAATTAGTAATGAACTCGCACTTAAATCAACATCCCTCAAGTTGTCTAAGTGATACATGATCCAAATCAACTAACCCATGTCCGATCATCACGTGAGATGGGGTAGTCTTCAATGGTGAGCATCTCTATGTTGATCTTATCTACTATATGACTCACGTTCGACCTTTCAGTCTCTAGTGTTCCTAGACCATGTCTGTACATGCTAAGCTCGTCAAGTTTAACCCAAGTATTCTGCATGTGCCAAACTGGCTTACACCCATTGTATGTGAACATAGAGTCTATCACACACGATCATCATGAGCTGCTTCAAAACGACGAACTTTAGCAACGGTGCATACTCGGGGAGAACACTTGTATCTTGAAATTAAGTAAAGGGATCATCTTATAATGCTACCGTCATTCTAAGCAAAATAAGATGCATAAAGGATAAACATCACATGCAATCAAAAATATGTGACATGATATGGCCATCATCCTCTTGTGCTTTTAATCTCCATCTCCAAAGCATCGGCCTGATCTCCACCGTCACTGGCATGACACCTTGATCTGCATCGTTGCGTCGGGGTCGTCTCGCCAACTATTGATTCTACAACTATTGCTAACACATAGCGATAAAGTAAAGCAATTACATGGCGCTTAAGTGATTGACACACAGGTCATCCAATAATTAAAGACAACCCTAAGGCTCCTTCCAGTTGGCGTAATCATCGACATGCAAGTCAAGAACTTATTACAGAACATGATCATCTCAAACATCAATATATATCACATCACAACATGCCCTGCAAAAACAAGTTAGACGTCCTCTACTTTGTTGTTGCAAGTTTTACATGGCTGCTACGGGCAACTAGCAAGAACCGTTCTTACCAATGCAAAACCACAATGGTGATTATCAAGTTGCTATTTAAGGTTCTGGAACGACCATCATAGTCAAATCCAATCAAACTAAAGTAGGAGAAACAGACACCCGCCAGCCACCTTTATACAAAACAAGTTGCATGTCAGTCGGTGGAACCGGTCTCATGTGCGTGGACATGTAAGGTTGGTCCAGGCCGCTTCATCCCACAATGCCTCCGAATCAAAATAAGACATTGGTGGGAAGCAATATGAACATCATCGCCCAAAACTCCTTTGTATTCTACTCATGCATATCATCTACGCATAGACCTGGCTCATGATGCCACTATTCGGGAACGTTGCATGGAAAACAAAAAAAAATCTACGCACACGCAAGATCTATCCATGGAGATGCATAGCTACGAGAGGGGGAAAGCATCTACATATGCTTGTAGATCGCTAAGCAAAAGCGTTTATCAAATCGGTTGATGTAGTCGTACACCTTCACAATCGTCCCGATCATGTACCGATCGTTCGGCACCTCCTGATACGTCCATTTTACATCATGCTTTTATATCGATATTTATTGCATTATGGGCTGTTATTACACATTATGTCACAATACTTATGCCTATTGTCTCTTATTTTACAAGGTTTACATGAAGAGAGAGAATGCCGGCAGCTGGGATTCTGGGCTGGAAAAGGAGCAAATATTACAGACCTATTCTGCACAACTCCAAAAGTCCTGAAACTTCACAGAAGTTATTTCCAGAATATATAAAAAATATTCGGTGAAAGAAGTTCCAGAGGGGGCCCACACCCTGGCCACGAGGGTTGGGGATGCGCCCTACCCCCTGGGTGTGCCCCCTGCCTCGTGGCCCCCCTGGTGGCCCTCCGATGCCCATCTTCTGCTATATGAGGTCTGCCGTCCGAGAAAAAATCATAAGCAAGCTTACGGGACGAAACTCCGCCGCCACGAGGCGGAACCTTGGCGGAACCAATCTAGGGCTCCGGCGGAGCTGTTCTGACGGGGAAATTTCCCTCCAGGAGGGGGAAATCATCACCATCGTCATCACCAACGATCCTCTCATCGGGAGGGCGTCAATCTCCATCAACATCTTCATCAGCACCATCTTATCTCAAACCCTAGTTCATCTCTTGTATCCAATCTTTGTATCCAAACCTCAGATTGGTACCTCTGGGTTGCTAGTAGTGTTGATTACTCCTTGTAGTTGATGCTAGTTGGTTTACTTGGTGGAAGATCATATGTTCAGATCAATTATGCATATTAATACCCCTCTGATTATGAACATGAATATGTGTTGTGAGTAGTTATGTTTGTTCCTGAGGACATGGGAGAAGTCTTGCTATAAGTAGTCATGTGAATTTGGTATTCGTTCGATATTTTGATGAGATGTATGTTGTCATCCCTCTGGTGGTGTCATGTGAACATCGACTACATGACACTTAACCATTGTTTGGGCCTGGAGAGGGGCATTGGGAAGTAATAAGTAGATGATGGGTTGCTAGAGTGACAGAAGCTTAAACCTAGTTTATGCGTTGCTTCGTAAGGGGCTGATTTGGATCCATATGTTTCATGCTATGGTTAGGTTTACCTTAATACTTCTGTTGTAGTTGCAGATGCTTGCAATAGGGGTTAATCATAAGTGGGATGCTTGTCCAAGTAAGGGAAGTACCCAAGCACCGGTCCACCCACATATCAAATTATCAAAGTACCAAACACGAATCATAGGAACGTGATGAAAACTAGCTTGACGATAATTCCCATGTGTCCTCGGGAGCGCTTTCCTTCGTATAAGAGTTTGTCCAGGCTTGTCCTTTGCTACAAAAAGGATTGGGCCATCTTGCTGCACCTTATTTAATTTTATTACTTGTTGCTCGTTACAATTTATCTTATCACAAAACTATCTGTTACCGATAATTTCAGTGCTTGCAGAGAATACCTTACTGAAAACTGCTTATCATTTCCTTCTGCTCCTCGTTGGGTTTGACACTCTTATTTATCGAAAAGGCTACGATAGATCCCCTACAATTGTGGGTCATCAAGACTCTTTTCTGGCGCCGTTGCCGGGGAGTGAAGCCCCTTTGGTAGGTGGAATTTGGTAAGGAAAAAAATGTATATAGTGTACTAAAAATTACGGTCACTTGTTACTATGGAACATAATCCTTTGAGGGGTTTGTTCGGGGTATCTTCACCTTGTCCGGAACCACAATTAGTTACCCCTCAACCTACTGAACCTACTGAAAATGTTTACTTTGAAATTCCTTCGGGTATGATAGAGAAACTGCTAGCTAATCCTTTTGCAGGAGATGGAACATTGCATCCCGATTTACACTTAATCTATGTGGATGAAGTTTGTGGATTATTTAAGCTTGCAGGTATGCCCGAGGATGTTATCAAGAAGAAGGTTTTCCCTTTATCTTTGAAGGGAGATGAATTGACATGGTATAGGCTATGTGATGATATGGGATCATGGGACTATAAGCGATTGAAATTGGAATTTCACCAGAAGTTTTATCCTATGCATCTTGTTCATCGTGATCGTAATTATATATATATAATTTTTGGCCTCGCGAAGGAGAAAGCATCGCTCAAGCTTAGGGGAGGCTTAAGTCAATGTTATATTCATGCCCCAATCATGAGCTCTCAAGAGAAATTATTATTCAAAAATTTTATGCTCGGCTTTCTCTCAGTAATCGCTCCATGCTCGATAATTCTTGTACTAGATCTTTTATGATGAAGACTATTGAATTCAAATGGGATTTATTGGAAAGAATTAAACGCAACTCTAAAGATTGGGACCTCGATGAAGGTAAGGAGTCAGGTATAACACCTAAGTTTGATTGTGTTAAATCTTTTATGGATACCGATGCATTTCGTGAATTTAGCACTAAATATGGACTTAACTCTGAGATAGTAGCTTCCTTTTGTGAATCCTTTGCTACTCATGTTGATATCCCTAAGGATAAGTGGTTTAAATATAATCCTCCCATTGAAGTAAAAGTAGTTGCACCTATTAAATTTGAAAAAAAGACTATCACTTATAATGATCCTGTTGTTCCTACTGCTTATGTTGAGAAACCACCTTTCCCTGTTAGAATAAAGGACCATGCCAAAGTTTCAACTTTAGTCAACAAAAGTAATATTAGGACACACAAACCCCCTGAGCAAGTTAAAGTTGAACGTAATATTTCTATGGTTAAATATCTCTTGGCTGATAATATTGATGGGCATGTTATTTACTTCTGTGATGAGACTGCTAGAATTGCTAGACCTGATACTAAAAATAAACATAGACCTGTTGTAGGCATGCCTGATATTTTTGTTAAAATAGGAGATCATTGCTATCATGGCTTATGTGATATGGGTGCTAGTGCAAGTGCAATACCTCATTCCTTATACAAAGAAATTATGCATGATATTGCACCTGCTGAGATAGAAGATATCAATGTTACCATTAAGCTTGCCAATAGAGATACTATTTCACCAATTGGGATTGTTAGAGATGTTGAAGTCTTGTGTGGGAAGGTTAAATATCCTGCTGATTTTCTTGTTCTTGGTTTCCCACAAGATAGCTTTTGTCCCATTATATTTGGTAGACCCTTCTTGAATATTGTTAATGCTAAGATAGACTGCAATAAGGATATTGTTTCTGTTGGTTTAGGGGATATGTCTCATGAGTTTAATGTTGCTAAGTTTCGTAGACAACCCCGTGATGAGGAATTGCCTAGTAAAGATGAAATTATTGGTCTTGCTTCTATTGCCGTGCCTCCTACTAATCCTTTAGAACAATATTTACTAGACCATGAAAATGATCTATATATGAATGAAATAAGGGAAATAGATGAAGTATTCTTTAAACAGGGACCTATTCTGAAACACAACTTGCCTGTTGAAATCCTAGGGGATCCTCCTCCACCCAAGGGTGATCCCGTGTTTGAGCTTAAACCATTACCTGATACTCTTAAATATGCTTATCTTGATGAAAAGAAGATATATCATGTTATTATTAGTGCTAACCTTTCAGAGAAGGAGGAAGAAAAATTATTGAAAACTCTGAAGAAGCACCGCACTGCTATTGGATATACTCTTGATGATCTTAAAGGCATTAGTCCCACTCTATGTCAACACAAAATAAATTTGGAGAAAGACGCCAAACCAGTTATTGATCACCAACGACGGCTGAATCCTAAGATGAAAGAAGTGGTAAGAAAGGAAATATTAAAGATCCTTGAGGCAGGTATAATTTATCCCGTTGCTGATAGTCAGTGGGTAAGTCATGTCCATTGTGTCCCTAAGAAGGGAGGTATTATTGTCGTTCCTAATGATAAAGATGAATTGATTCCACAGAGAATTATTACAGGTTATAGGATGGTAATTGATTTTCGCAAATTAAATAAATATACTAAAAAAGTTCATTAGCCTTTGCCCTTCATTGATCAAATGCTAGAAAGATTATCCAAATATACACATTTTTGCTTTCTAGATGGTTACTCTGGCTTCTCTCAAATACCTGTGTCAGCTGATGATCAAGCAAAGACCACTTTTACTTGTCCTTTCGGTACTTTTGCTTATATATGTATGCCTTTTGGTTTATGTAATGCACCTCCTACCTTTCAAAGATGCATGATGGCTATATTCTCTGACTTTTGTGAAAAGATTTGTGAGGTTTTCATGGACGATTTCTCCGTTTATGGATCCTCTTTTGATGATTGCTTGAGCAACCTTGATCGAGTTTTGCAGAGATATGAAGAAACTAATCTTGTCTTAAACTGGGAGAAATGCCACGTTATGGTTAATGAAGGTATTGTCTTGGGCCATAAAATTTCTGAAAGATGTATTGAAGTTGATAAAGCTAAAGTTGATGCTATTGAAAAGATGTCGTGTCCTAAGGACATCAAAGGTATAAGAAGTTTCCTTGGTCATGCCGGTTTCTATAGGAGGTTCATTAAGGACTTCTCAAAAAGTTCTCGGCCTCTAACTAACCTATTACAAAAAGATATTCCTTTTGTCTTTGATGATGATTGTGTAGAAGCATTTGAAATACTTAAGAAAGCTTTGATTTCTGCACCTATTGTTCAGCCACCTGATTGGAATTTACCCATTAAAATTATGTGTGATGCTAGTGATTATGATGTAGGGGCTGTTCTAGGACAAAGAGTTGATAAGAAATTAAATGTTATTCAATATGCTAGCAAAACTCTAGACAATGCCCAAAGAAATTACGCTACTAGTGAAAAGGAATTCTTAGCAGTTGTATTTGCTTGTGATAAGTTCAGACCTTATATTGTTGATTCTAAAGTAACTATTCACACTGATCATGCTGCTATTAAATATCTTATGGAAAAGAAAGATGCTAAACCTAGACTTATTAGATGGGTTCTCCTGCTACAAGAATTTGATTTGCATATTATTGATAGAAAGGGAGCTAAGAACCCCGTTGCAGACAACTTGTCTAGGTTAGAGAATGTTCTTGATGACCCACTACCTATTGATAATAGCTTTCTTGATGAACGATTAGCTATCATAAATGCTTCTCGTACTGCTCCATGGTATGCTGATTATGCTAATTACATTGTTGCTAAATTCATACCACCTGGTTTCACATACCAACAAAAGAAAAAGTTTTTCTATGAATTGAGACATTACTTTTGGGATGACCCACATATTTATAAAGAAGGAGTAGATGGTATTATTAGGCGTTGTGTACCTGAGCATGAACAGGAACAGATCCTACACAAGTGTCACTCCGAGGCTTATGGAGGGCACAACGCTGGAGATAGAACTGCGCATAAGGTATTGCAATCCGGTTTTTATTGGCCTACTCTCTTCAAGGATGCCCGTAAGTTTGTCTTATCTTGTGATGAATGTCAAAGAACCGGTAATATTAGTAGATGTCAAGAAATGCCTATGAATTATTCACTTGTTATTGAACCATTTGATGTTTGGGGCTTTGATTATATGGGACCTTTTCCTTCCTCTAATGGGTATACACATATTTTAGTTGCTGTTGATTACGTTACTAAGTGGGTAGAAGCTATTCCAACTAGTAGTGCTGATCATAACACCTCTATTAAGATGCTTAAAGAAGTTATTTTTCCGAGGTTTGGAGTCCCTAGATATTTAATGACTGATGGTGGTTCACATTTTATTCATGGTGCCTTTCGTAAAATGCTTGCTAAGTATGATGTTAATCATAGAAATGCATCTCCTTATCACCCACAGTCTAGTGGTCAAGTAGAACTTAGCAATAGAGAGCTCAAATTAATTTTGCAAAAGACTGTTAATAGATCTAGAAAGAATTGGTCCAAGAAACTTGATGATGCATTATGGGCCTATAGAACTACATACAAAAACCCTATGGGTATGTCTCCGTATAAAATGGTTTATGGAAAAGCATGTCACTTACCTCCCGAACTAGAACATGAGGCATATTGGCCTATCAAATAGCTCAACTATGACTTCAAACTTGCCGGTGAAAAGAGGCTATTTGACATTAGCTCACTTGACGAATGGAGAACCCAAGCCTATGAAAATGCCAAACTGTTTAAAGAAAAAGTTAAAAGATGACATGACAGAAGGATACAAAAGCGTGAGTTTAATGTAGGTGATTATGTGTTTCTATACAACTCTCGTTTAAGATTTTTTGCAGGAAAACTTCTCTCTAAATGGGAAGGTCCTTATGTTATCGAGGAGGTCTATCGTTCCGGTGCCATAAAAATCAACAACTTCGAAGGCACAAATCCGAGGGTGGTGAACGGTCAAAGAATCAAACATTATATCTCAGGTAATCCCATAAATGTTGAAACCAATATTATTGAAACCGTAACCCCGGAGGAATACATAAGGGACACTTTCCAGAATGTTTCAGACTCCAAAAAGGAATAGGTATGAGGTACGGTAAGTAAACCGACTCCAAAACAGTTCTAATGGCAATTTTTCTCCGTTTTGGAATATTTAGAAAAAAATAGGAAAATAAGAAGCAGTCCAGGAAGGACACGAGGCTTCCACGAGGGTGGGAGGCGTGCCCTACCCCCCTGGGCGTGCCCCCTGCCTCGTGGGCACCTCGTGTGCTCTACGGACTCCATTTTCTTGCACGATACTTCTTTTGGTCGGTAAAAATTCGTTATATAATCTCCCGAAGGTTTTGACCACTGTATCACGCAAAAATCTCCTGTCTTTGTTTCGAGCTGTCCTGCTGCAGATTTGAGCAACATGTCATCCCAAGATTCGGAAGGAGAAAGCTATGTGGCTGATTACCTTGCAGATCCCAAGATCTATGAGGATGTAGAGCATGGTGGTTGGACTACGGAAGAAGAAGAGGACTATGAACCTAAGGGAAAGGAGGAGACGAGCTCAGATGAAGATGAAGTCCATTACCTCAACCCGGGGACATGCATGTGGAGTTCAAAAAGTCAAGCCTCCTGGATAGAGCAAAGAAACCTAAGATCGAGTTTATCCCTTTTCGCCTCTTGCGGGAAAACAAGAAGGAATTATGCAAAAGGATACTAAGCCTGGAGCAGGAAATCGATGACCTAAGGGATCAAAATTCTGTCCTCAAGCGCAAATTAAGGAAGAAGCCTACGTCATCAACAAAACCAACACCTTCTTCACCAACAAAGAAGAACGGAGCATCGGGTATGGGCACTCCCCTTGGCAACTGCCAAGCTTGGGGGAGTGCCCCGGTATCGTATCATCATCGCTTTTATCTTTACCGTTTTCCTTAGTTCGATCCTTTGATAATATCTTGATCTAGTAGAATAAAGTTTTAGTATGATCTAGTTATGAGTTTTGCTTTATGATCTTCTTATGTAATCGAGTCCGTGAGCTATATATAATAAAGATTAGTGTTGATTCAAGGGCTTGATTATTTTTCTATGATCTTGAGGGAATAAAATAAAAGAGAAGAAATAAAGAGATCAAATGGATCTTATGGAGAGTAATGAACTCACATATAAAGAGTATGATGAATAAAAGTTGTTGAGAGTTGACAAACATAGTTTTGGTCATCGTTGCAATTAATAGGAAGTAATAAAGAAAGAGAGGTTTTCACATATAAATATACTATCTTGGACATCTTTTATAATTCTGACCACTCATTAAAGTATGATATTCTAAAGAGTTAATGTTGGACAAGGAAGACAACGTAATGGGTTATGTTTTCTTGCATCTGACATAAATTATATTGTCATGAATCATCCAACATGTTGAGCTTGCCTTTCCCTCTCTTGCTAGCCAATTCTTTGCACCAAGTAGAAATACCACTTATGCTTCCAAATATCCCTAAACCCAGTTTTGCCATGAGAGTCCACCATACCTACCTATGGATTGAGTAAGATCCTTCAAGTAAGTTGTCATCGGTGCATGCAATAAAAAATTGCCTTCTAAATATGTATGACTTATTAATGTGGAGAAAATAAGCTTTATACGATCTTGTGATGTGGAAGAAATAAAAGCGACGGACTGCATAATAAAGGTCCACATCACAAGTGGCAATATAAAGTGACGTTCTTTTGCATTAAGATTTCGTGCATCCAACCATAAAAGTGCATGACAACCTCTACTTCCCTCTGCGAAGGGCCTATCTTTTATTCGTGTCTTATACTTGCAAAGAGTCATGGTGATATTCACCTTTCCCTTTTTACTTTTTATCCTTTGGCAAGCACAATGGGTTGGAAAGATCCATATACATATAGCTAATTGGATGTGAGTCTGCATGAGATATTATTGTTGACATTACCCTTGAGGTAAAACGTTGGGAGGCAAAACTATAAGCCCCTATCTTTCTCTGTGTCCGATTAGAAACTTCATAACCATAAATATTGCGTGAGTGTTAGCAATTGTGAAAGACTAAAAGATGGTTTAGTATGTGGACTTGCTGAAAAGCTCTTATATTGACTCTTTCCTATGTTATGATAAATTGCAATTGCCTCTGAGGGAGTCCTAGATTAGGGGGTCTCCGGACAGCCGGACTATATCCTTTGGCCGGACTGTTGGACTATGAAGATACAAGATTGACGACTTCGTCCCGTGTCCGGATGGGACTCTACTTGGCGTGGAAGGCAAGCTAGGCAGTACGGATATGTATATCTCCTCCTTTGTAACCGACCTTGTGTAACCCTAGCCCCCTCCCGTGTCTATATAAACCGGAGGGTTTAGTCCATAAGACAACATATAATCATACCATAGGCTAGCTTCTAGGGTTTAGCCTCTCCGATATCGTGGTAGATCGACTCTTGTACTACTCATATTATGAAGAATAATCAAGCAGGACATAGGGTTTTACCTCCATCAAGAGGGCCCGAACCTGGGTAAACTATCGTGTCCCCTGCCTCCTGTTACCATCTGCCTTAGACGCACAGTTCGGGACCCCCTACCCGAGATCCGCCGGTTTTGACACTGACATTGGTGCTTTCATTGAGAGTTCCTCTGTGACGTCGACGTAAGGAAGGATGCCTCATCTCGTTGTTAAAAACAACATTACCGCCGGGGGAGCCCTGGCTGTCGGCCAAACTCCCCGGCTAGGCAGTTTCGTCATGACCGCCTGTTCGGCTGCTGCACCGATGATGACTTCTTGGGTCATCAAAAACAGCCTCCACGCCGGCTCGGAATTCGCCGAGCAGATGGATCCAATGGAGCTCTCTTCCCTAAACGAGCACTTGGATCGCATCGCCGCCTTGGGAGTCTCTACGGACTATGATCGGATTGGGCTTAAACCCGATCAAAGGGAGATTAAATCTCCACCGGTCACCCATCATGTTGAGGTGGTGGAGGAACAATGCGGCGATTCTTCCTCTATCTTGAGGACTAACTATGTCCGGATTCCTGAGCTCTCCAAGCCGGATACCCGTTTACGGGAGGACATCACCCAAACCCTGAACCTAGAGTCAGGTAGCGGGCCAGACTCATCGGGCAACATCCCGGAATCCGAACTTCCAAGATCGGTAACTCCTTGGCCCCTGGGTCTCAGATTGGGTAGGGGTTCGGACTCAAAACCACCCACCCACCCAGACATAAACGATCTTTCCCACATCAGGCAAGAGCCCCATGAAACAGTACATCATTATTGGGCCAGATTCCTCCTTGTGATGAACAAGGTTAAGGACTACCGCGAGGAAGACGCGGTCTCACTTTTCTGCAATAACTGCACGGACAAGGGAATCCTTAACGCCATAAGTCGCCGTGACATATCATGCTTCACCGACTTGGCGTCCATAGTACGAAAGTACTGTGTGATGGAAAGTGCCCGGAAAACCGAAACGAAATTTTGGGATAATCCGGCTCCAAATATACACCCAGTCCGAGGGAAAAGGGTGCACTATCATAAGACACCCGAGTTAATTACAAAGAATCAAAAACCCTCTACAGGGCGTGGAACCGTATTGGAGGGATGGCTCAACGGACCCTGCAAAATTCATAGTACAGCGGATACCATACCAACACACAGCCTTAGAGCATGTTGGATACTCCGGCAGGTGGCCAAAAGCGGTGAGGATCTTCTCATCCCAGATGCCACAGAGCACCATCCCAGTGATAACAATACAGTATTAACAGTCTTTGAGACCTTCGCATCAAATAATAGGCGCACGCGAACACTCTGCAGCATTGCCGAAATCTGCCACGTAGCAGCAATAAATCCATGGAGCGACACGGCTATTACCTTCAATGCCAGTGACGAACCTAAATTCCGAACAGCCCGAGGACCAGCGGCACTGGTCCTCGGTCCAATTGTGGACGGCTTTCGACTCACCAAAGTACTCATGGACGGCGGCAGTGGATTAAACCTCATCTACGAGGAAACTCTTCAAAAAATGGAAATAGACTGGAACCGCATTGAGCAAAGCAGCACAACCTTTAGAGGAATCATCCCCAGTCGGGAAGCACGCTGTGCTGGGAAAATCACACTAGATGTGGTATTCGGCATGCCGAAGAACTATAGGTCTGAAGAAATTACATTCCAAGTGGCCCCGTTCAGTAGTGGATACCACGCCCTCTTGGGACGGGATGCGTTCACGATCTTCCAAGCCATACCCCATTATGGGTACATGAAGCTCAAAATGCCCGGGCCCAACGGAATCATCACTCTTGTTAGTGATCCGGACACAGCACTCCACGCCGAAAACAAAACAGCCACATTGGCCCTCGAGGCATTATCCGAAGCCCTTTCGGCCGAGGAATTAACTGCGCTACGCTCCACAGTGGACATGGACGATGTGATACTTGACAAGAGATCCAAGTCCACCTCTTTTAAACCAGCAGATGAAATAGTCAAATTCCAGGTCCACCCAACAGACCCTACAAAAACAGCCTCCATCGGGGCACAGTTAAACCCCGCCGCGGACGCCGCACTATGAGAGTTCCTGCGCGAGAATTGGGACATATTTGCCTGGCACCCCTCAGACATGCCAGGAATCCCACGCAAGCTGGCCGAGCATAGTCTCAATATCCTAAAGGGATTCAAGCCGGTCAAGCAGGCTCTTCGGCGTTTCTCTGAACCTAAGAGACAGGCTATGGGAGAGGAACTAGCCAAGTTATTGGAGGCCAGATTCATTAGAGAAATAAAACACCCGGACTGGCTAGCAAACCTGGTGATGGTACCAAAGAAGGACAAATCCTGGCGCCTATGTTTCGATTTCAAGGACCTCAACAAGGCTTGCCCAAAGGATCCCTTCCCCCTCCCCCGCATTGATCAAATTATCGATGCTACGGCAGGACACGAGTCATTGTGTTTCCTCGATGCATACTCTGGCTACCACCAAATTAAGATGGCGGAGTCCGACCAAGCCGCAACGACATTTATCACACCATACGACCCCTTCTGTTTTAACACAATGCCTTTTGGGCTCAAAAACGCCGGCGCAACATATCAGCGCATGATCCAGACATGTCTGGAGAAACAGATCGGCAAAACAGTAGAGGCATACGTAGATGATGTGGTCGTTAAAACCAAACACGTCGACTCTCTAATAGACGACTTGAGGCTCACATTCGACAACCTCCAAACATACGACATCAAGCTCAATCTGGAAAAATGCGTCTTCGGCGTACCAGCCGGAAAGCTCCTGGGCTTCATTGTCTCCAGTAGAGGAATTGAAGCTAATCCGGCCAAAATACGATCTCTGTCATAGTTGGCTATCCCAACGGACCTCAAACAAATCTAGAAACTAACTGGATGGGTGGCGGCTCTAAGCCGCTTTATCTCCCGCTTAGGAGAAAAGGCATTACCCCTTTATCGCCTCCTTCGGCGCACCGAACACTTCGAGTGGACGGACGCTGCCACAGCCGGATTGGAAGAAATAAAAGCCATACTAGCAACCAACCCAATCCTAGCCACGCCAAACATCGGCGAACCAATGCTATTGTACATTGCGGCAACTCATCAAGTTGTAAGTGCAGTGCTCGTCATCGAATGAGAAGCTGGCGGACATAAATTCCCTCTTCAAAAGCCGGTATACTATGTATCCACTGTCCTCACTCCATGCAAATCACGGTACCCACATTATCAAAATATAGCCTATGCGGTATTCATGGCATCCCGGAAGCTGCGACACTACTTTCAAAAGTGTTCAATTACATTAGCCTCGGAAGTGCCACTTAATTATATTATAAACAACTGCGACACTACGGGCCGGATTGCCAAACGGGCCATTGAGCTCCTCCCATTCGACATAACATACAAACCTCGGTGAGCCATTAAATCGCAAGTATTGGCCCACTTTGTCGCCGAATGGACGGAAGCCGAACTCCCTAAAGAGTACGGCGCATACTCCACTTGGATCATGCACTTCGACGGCTCAAAAATGCTGGCTGGTCTGGGGGCTGGCGTCGTCTTGACGTCCCCAACCGGAGATACCGTTCAGTACGTACTGCAGATACTGTATACAGACTCCAACAACGCAGCCGAATACAAAGCCCTCTTGCATGGTCTTCGGATGGTAGTCTCCATGGGCATTCAACGCCTGGAGGTGTGTGGGGACTCGAACCTCGCAATATCCCAAATAAATGGAGACTTCGACGCCAAGGATCTGAAGATGGCGGCCTATCGAAACGCCGTCCTAAAGATGTCAGCTCGGTTCGAGGGGCTCGAATTTCACCATGTGGCTCGAGAAAACAATCAGGCGGCAGATATCCTCGCCCGCATCGGCGCAAAACGTGACGCGGTCCCCCCAACATCTTTTTGGAGAGGTTGTTAAAGCCATCAGTGGTATGGGAAGGGGACACCAGTAACAATAGTCCGGACCCGGCCAAGATGCCCGATACTGAACATTCTGACATAATCGGAGGCTGTGCCACCGAAATAACACCTTCAGCCCACGTAATAATGGCCGTCATCGCCCCATGGACAGAACCATTCCTGGCCTACCTAACTAGGCAGGAACTTCCCAAGGACCAAAATGAGGCACGCTGCATAGTGCGGTGATCTAAAGCCTACAGGGTCCACGAGGGAGAGCTGTATAAGAAAAGCACTACCGGAGTCCTTCAAAGGTGCATCTCCGAAGAGGAAGGGCGGAAGCTTTTGGCAGAAATTCACGCCGGACTCGGCGGCCACCACGCCGCAGCCCGGGCCCTTGTAAGCAAGGCCTTCCGTACACGTTTTTATTGGCCGACGGCCCGGGTAGACGCACAGGACTTGGTCCAACGCTGCGCCGGTTGCCAACCTTTTGCAAACCAAAGCCATATGCCACCAACCGCCCTCCAAACAATCCCCATAACCTGGCCTTTCGCGGTCTGGGGTCTTGACATGGTTGGACCCCTTAAAGGGGGAACCCATAAGAAAAAATACTTACTGGTCATGGTGGATAAATTCACCAAATGGTTGGAAGCCAAACCTGTTAAAACAGCCGAATCCGGACCGGTGATAGACTTCATATCCGAGGTTGTACACCGTTATGGCGTCCCCCATAGCATCATCACTGACAACGGCACGAATTTCACGGCCGATGAGGTAAAACTCTGGTGCAGCAATGTGGGCATCAAGCTCGATTACGCTTCCGTCTATCACCCACAAACCAACGGCCAAGTTGAGCGAGCAAATGGTCTTATCATGAGCGGCATTAAACCCAGATTAGTGTGGTCCTTAACAGAGTCTAACACGCACTGGGTAGAGGAGCTCGACTCCGTACTCTAGGGGCTGCGGACCACGCCGAATCGTAGTACTGGATATACACCCTTTTTATGGTGTACGGCGTAGAGGTGGTTCTGCCTTGCGACATAATTCATGACTCACCTCGCGTGCGCATGTATGAAGAAAGAGAAGCCGAGCTCGATCGGCAGGACAATATGGACACCCTGGAGGAGGAGCGCGACGTGGCAAAAGCCCGTTCCGCATTTTATCAGCAACAGGCTCGAAGATACCAAAGCAGAGAAGTACGAGCCAAAACTTATAACGTTGGCGAGCTAGTTCTATGCCTGCCGGAGAAGAAGAAGACCAAGCTCGAGCCCAAATGGGAAGGTCCCTTCATTATTGACCAAGTTTTGACCGGTGGAGCGTACCGTCTGCGGGATGCATCGAATAATCGACTTGAGCCGAACCCATGGAACGCAGCCAGGCTCCGAAGATTCTACGCCTAGCGCCGGACTCTATGTTCGTCTCCTTCCTCTGTCCATTTTTTGCACATACATTATCTGTTTTCTCTCTCTTTCTTTTATTCTTTCTCTAGGCCTTCAAGGGCCAACTTGTGCCTCGCTTGCACACTATAGCTGCGCTAACCGTGCTCATTTTACCTCGGGGCATCTTACACAAAAGCTTAATTATCTATCTGGGCTTCACGCCCAGCACATGTGTTATTCTTCCGCATGTACCTTTTCTTCGCCATTATATGCATCGATATGACTTAAGTTTTGGCCAAGCTGGGTTGCCTGGCTCTTGTATTTATGCCCTACGTTCCCGTTAATTTGGCTAGGGCATAAGGGGAGCATCTCTGCGATTGTTACTGTCGGGTCAGCTGGATGTGTACCTCAGTCTGGGTGAAGCCGAAAGCTAGCGTTCTTAAGAGAATATTCGGTCGGTGAACAAAAGATGAATTTTATTTATTTTCTATATGTGCCCCCAGATGTTTTTTCCTGTGTTTCCTCTCGCAGTCCGGACATGCACTTTAGGGCATGCGTACCCAGGGAAAAGAACCTTAACGGAACTATTCTCCCTAGAAGATGCTTCTTACTACCTATGTAATATAGCATAACTAGTTGGGCACTTGTCTTTTCAAGCACTAATGACCCCTACGCCTGGTCTCCATGCATACCCTGGTTCTTATATAACTGGGCGGGTATTCGGATACACTCCGGACTATCGGGTCCCGAGGTTGAAGCGAAAAGGTCCGCCATGACAAATGATCTACAATCCGGCTAGAAGGCATTATACATGTCACTTTAATTACATAGTCATGTAGACTGACTAAATTCCTCTTCTATACCATCCAACAGGCGGTCTAGCCTACAATCCTGTTGGGAATACTTTGCGGCTAATTCTACTTGCCCATAGACTAAGCTAACGGGGATCTCTTTCCCATCGGGCCCCACAGGTCCGACCTCAGCCATGTGATTTGGGTCAGCCTTGGTATAACGCGTCTTCACCATGGCCCATGCTTCGCTGGCACCTTGACGGCAGGCAGATATCTTCCATAATCGGAAGCGCCGTCATGCTCCCTTGAGCTCCTCCACAAGCTCTCCAACACCTTCTGGCAGGGGGACGGATGGCCACAAGGCTTGGGCAATACCTTGCATCACCTGCCGAACTTGTTCGTGCAGTTGTGAGAGCTCGGATAGAAGATCACCCGCAGACCCGGGCATCTCCTCTGTGGGATGACCCGTCAGCATACTTGCAGACATAACTCTGTTAGCCGGCTTCTCCGCCGTCCCCTTTATTAAGGGTTCATTCAAGCACTTACTAAAAATGCCGCGTCGAAGCCGCTTATTCTCCTTCTCGGAGTCCGCAAGCTGGGCCCGAACATCTTTCAATTCCACGCTCAGCTTGGTATTGGCGTCTTGGAGATTGTTTTTCTCCCGCCTGACCTCAGTCAGCACGCATTCGCCAGCCTTTAGCTGTCGTACAACATGCTGCTCCTTCGGATTCTCTCCGGATTCATCTGCAATATCTATTATTAGATCTGCAGCTATGCCGCATGCTATATGGTACATTTCATTTTTTGAAAGAAATGTTACCAGCCGGGGCCTTTTTAGGTTCCTTCAATGCGGCAACAGTGGCCCGAAGTTGGGTCTTGCATTCCTCCAGCTCCTGTGACAGTCGACTATTCTTCTCTGTAAGAACCTGCACAATGAGATGATCCTTAAATCAGTTCTGCTAACTGTTTCAAGTCTCAGGGGCTACTGATACATATAATCGTCAGATTTTCTTACCCGTACATCCTTCACATACTGGTCCATGGCTCTGGCTAGACCATTTTGAGCAGCACAGAGATACGCCTTCCCAGAATTGAAGGCATCAAATGCCTCAAGTGAGAAGCAAGCATCGCGGAGTACGGCCCGGTGACACCTATGATTCATGGCGCTCTCCACTTCTGAATTTGTAGCGCATAGCCTATCCGCATCCTCTGTAGGGGGAGTATCCAGCGTCCGCCCCATGTCGGCTTCCGCCTCTATGTCCGGCCCTGGAGCCCGACTGGTGGAAGCATGATCGGCAGCCTCACCGGACATATTCCGACGAGCATTTTTTCTGTTAAAGAAACATGGATGTCATTACATTTCAAGGAAGACGACAACCACGGAGCGGGGTTTCTGTCATACCTGTGCGCCGGCATCTCCGTCCTGACCGCCTTCCTTTTTGACCTGCCCGGCCTCGGTGCCTCTTGTTGGCGAGTTGCTGCGGGTTCGGCATGGCGTCCCGAATGCCTTCCCTGTAAAACACCATATGTATATGGTAGGTGAAGTGTCTAAAAGGGGATCCTAGTTTTTGGAGTTGGGATTTTTGGTTTTTCTTACGTGCGACGCAGGAAGCAGTCCGGGATAGTCGGCCGTAATGGCCACCATGGCGTCATCACAACTTAATTGATAGAACTGCCGGTCTATCAGCTCCACGAATATGTCCGGATCTTCTTCGAGTCTGGGACCGAGGGCCCGGTCAGGGTCCTCTGGTTGTGGAGATGGGCTGCTGACCTCCCTTATGGCTTTTCGTAGTTCCTGCCACAAAATGGCAAGGTGAGTACCTACGACAAAGAATGTGGGAAGACTGGGAGTAAGGAGATATAACTCACCCAGCTTGGAGGGTTGTACATGGAGAATCCATCCCGTGGCTTGATGCGGATGAACTCCTCTTCCTCTCCTTTGAACAATTCGGACAGAATTTCTGCTAAAGCGGCAGCATTGTCCGGACCCTTACGCGCGCAACGGGTGGCGTCATTCCCTGTAAAAACACCACAAGGGGTGCCCTCAATATTGAAGTGGTTGCACTCCCCGCATTATGCATATTGACATAACCTCGATTACTGTTAATCCTGATTGAGCTAGTGCTTTAATCCGGTTCATCAGGTAAAGGACTTCCCCATTGTCTTCCTCCTAGGGGCTCCGTGGGCGCCAACTTCGGCATTTCTTTAGAGGAGCATTGCTGAACTTAGGAAGACCCCGCCGAACAGGGTCCGGAAGGGGGACGTCCTCCATATAAAACCATTCCGAAGGCCAGTCTTCGGACGTCTTCTTCGGAGTACCGGACAGGTATCCAGTTTCGACGATGCGCCATATTTCGGCTCCGCCCACTTGATAAAGTTACCCCTTCTATGTGCGAGGGACGAGGCAAAATAACCTTTTCCACAGCTCGAAATGAGCCTCGCAGCCCAGGAATAACTTGCAGAGGGCAACATAGCCGGCGATGTGTAAAATGGAAGCAGGGGTGAAATTATGCAGTTGGAGACCGTAAAACTCCAGGAACCCACGGAGGAATGGATGAATCGGAAATCCGAGTCCCCTCAATAAATAAGGGACAAGGCATACCAGCTCCCCCATAGAGGGGCTGGGGAAGCTCTCCGCTTGCTCCCCGCCGTTGTAGGTGGCGAGCCTGGCTCGGACGGGCGCCATATACGCCGGAGGGAGAAATCCCTTAGTTTGCAGTTCGACTAATCGATCGTGTGGGACTGAACACCTCTCCCAATCACCGGGCTTAGGGCTACGGGGGCGGGAGGAGGAGCTGTGGAGGTCGGCCATGCTGGAGTGGATCTTTCCGAAGCACGCTCCGATGAATTCTCGCTGGGGGAGGATGGTATGGATTGGATCTAAGAATCCCCATCCCTTTAATAGACAATTTATTTATCTTGCTAGGGGGCGAATGCAAAAACGCCCTGGCGCCTCACATTCATTCGACGCGTGGAAGATAGCCCTTATTGGGTGCAGAAGCCAAGAGGTTCAACATTTATGGGACCGGACACTGCTTAACAGACGTTTGAAATTTGGAGAAGAACCCGCCTTGCAATGCCGAAGACAATACTGCGTGCCGGACTCATCATCATTGAAGCCTGGTTCAGGGGCTACTGAGGGAGTCCTGGATTAGGGGGTCTCCGGACAGCCGGACTATATCTTTTGGCCAGACTGTTGGACTATGAAGATACAAGATTGAAGACTTCGTCCCGTGTCCGGATGGGACTCTACTTGGCGTGGAAGGCAAGCTAGGCAGTACGGATATGTATATCTCCTCCTTTGTAACCGACCTTGTGTAACCCTAGCCCCCTCCAGTGTCTATATAAACCGGAGGGTTTAGTCCGTAGGACAACATACAATCATACCATAGGCTAGCTTCTAGGGTTTAGCCTCTCCGATCTCGTGGTAGATCAACGCTTGTACTACTCATATTATCAAGAATAATCAAGCAGGACATGGGGTTTTACCTCCATCAAGAGGGCTCGAACCAGGGTAAAACATCATGTCCCCTGCCTCCTGTTACCATCCGCCTTAGACGCATAGTTCGGGACCTCCTACCCGAGATCCGCCGGTTTTGACACCGACAGCCTCAGTGACTGAGATTAGAGTTTGTTAGTTCTCAATGAAGTTTATGATTCATACTTGAAATTGTGATTGAATTGTTACTTTAGCATAAGAGATCATATGACAATATATATATATATATGTTGCTGCTCTAAGAATGATCATGATGCCCTCATGTCCGTATTTTATTTTTATCTCCACCTCTATCTCTAAACACGTGGACATATTTTTCGATTTCGGCTTTCGCTTGAGGACAAGCGAGGTCTAAGCTTGGGGAGTTGATACGTCCATTTTGCATCATGCTTTTATACTAATATTTATTGCATTATGGGATGTTATTACACATTATGTCACAATACTTATGCCTATTCTCTCTTATTTTACAAGGTTTACATGAAGCGGGAGAATGCCGGCAGCTGGGAATCTGGCTTGAAAAGGAGCAAATATTAGAGACCTATTCTACGCAGCTCCAAAAGTCCTGAAACTTCACGAAAGTTATTTCCAGAATATATAAAAAATATTGGGCGAAAGAAGTTCCAGAGGGGCCCCACACCCTGGCCCCGAGGGTGGGGGTGCGCCCTACCACCCTGGGCGCACCCCCTGCCTCGTGGACCCCCTGGTGGCCCTCCGATGCCCATCTTCTGCTATATGAGGTCTTTCGTTCGAGAGAAAAAAAATCATAAGCAAGCTTACGGGATGAAACTCCGCCGCCATGAGGCGGAACCTTGGCGGAACCAATCTAGGGCTCCAGCGGAGCTGTTCTGCCGGGGAAATTTCCCTCCGGGAGGGGGAAATCATCACCATCGTCATCACCAACGATCCTCTCATCGATAGGGGGTCAATCTCCATCAACATCTTCACCAGCACCATCTCATCTCAAACCCTAGTTCATCTCTTGTATCCAATCTTTGTATCTAAACCTCAGATTGGTACCTGTGGGTTGCTAGTAGTGTTGACTACTCCTTGTAGTTGATGCTAGTTGGTTTACTTGGTGGAAGATCATATGTTCAGATCCATTATGCATATTAATACCCCTCTGATTATGAACATGAATATGCGTTTTGAATAGTTATGTTTATTCCCGAGGACATGGGAGAAGTCTTGCTATAAGTAGTCATGTGAATTTGGTATTCGTTCGATATTTTGATGAGATGTATGTTGTCATCCCTCTAGCGGTGTCATGTGAACATCGACTACATAACACTTCACCATTGTTTGGGCCTAGAGGGAGGCATTGGGAAGTAATAAGTAGATGATGGGTTGCTAGAGTGACGGAAGCTTAAACCCTAGTTTATGCGTTGCCTCGTAAGGGGCTGATTTGGATCCATATGTTTCATGCTATGGTTAGGTTTACCTTAATACTTCTATTGTAGTTGCGGATGCTTGAAATAGGGGTTAATCATAGGTGGGATGCTTGTCCAAGTAAGGGCAGTACCCAAGCACTGGTCCACCCACATATCAAATTATCAAAGTACCAAACACGAATCATATGAACGTGATGAAAACTAGCTTGACGATAAGTCCCATGTGTCCTCGGGAGTGCTTTCCTTCATATAAGAGTATTTCCAGGTTTGTCCTTTGCTACAAAAAGGATTGGGCCATCTTGCTGCACCTTATTTAGTTTTATTACTTGTTGCTTGTTATAATTTATCTTATCACAAAACTATCTGTTACCGATAATTTCAGTGCTTGCAGAGAATACCTTACTAAAAACTGCTTATCATTTCCTTCTGGTCCTCATTGGGTTCGACACTCTTACTTATCAAAAAGGCTATGATAGATCCCCTACACTTGTGGGTCATCACCTCCACGTTCATCATACGTTTAGCTCAATGACGCCCTTGCCTTCTCGATCCAGCAAGAGAGGTGAAGTAGTACATGAGTTTCGGAAGCACGACGATGTGGTGACGGTGGTGGTGAAACTATTCTGCAGGGCTTCGCCAAGCACAACAGACATGGACGGAGGAGGAACTAGAACTAGAGGGAGAGGAGGCGCCACACACAGCTTGGGAATCATGGTGTGTGTTTTCCCCTCCCCTCCTCACACACATATAGGTGGAGGGGGGAGCGGAGGCTGCCTAGGGCGCCCCCAAGGGGGCCTGCGTCCAGCCCTAGGGCGCCTGCCCTAGGCGCCCTCCCCTTCCTTCCTAGGCGCGTGGGAGAAGGGCAAGAGGGGAGGCGCCTCCCCCCTTTACTTTCCTTGAGCGAGGAGAAAGGCGGGAGGGGCTAGCCCCTCCTCTTTCCCTCCCCTAGGGCCGGTGACCAAGATGGGGGCGTGCCAGCCCCGTTGTGGGCTGGTGTGCTCACTCCCCTTGGCCCGTTTAGGCCTAATAACTCCCGTGGCCTTCCCGGAACCCCTTCCGGTGATCCGATAAATACCCGGTGCATTCCGAAACCTTTTCGTAGACCAAATACTATCACCCTATATATCAATCATTACCTCCGGAGCTCCTCGTCATGTTTGATATCTCATCCGGGACTCCTAACTACATTCGGTCACCAAATCACATAACTCATATAATACTATATCGTCAATGAATGTTAAGCGTGCGGACCCTATGGGTTCGAGAATGATGTAGATATGACCGGGACACTTCTCCAGCCAATAACCAATAGAGGGACCTGGATGCCCATATTGGTTCCTACATATTCTACGAAGATCTTTATTGGTCGAACATTTATGACAATATACGTAGTCCCCTTTGTCTGTGGGTATGTTACTTGCCCGAGATACGCTCGTCTGTATCTCCATACCTAGTTCGATCTCGTTACTGGCAAGTCTCTTTACTCGTTCTCTGACATATCATCTTGTAACTAACTCCTTAGTCACTTTGCTTGCAAGCTTCTTGTGATGCCGTATTACTGAGAGGGCCCAGAGATACCCTTCCGTCATACGGAGTGACAAATCCCAATCTCGATTCACGCCAACTCAACTAACACCTTCGGAGATACCTGTAGAGAACCTTCATGATCACCTAGTTATGTTGTGACGTTTGATAACACACAAGGTATTCCTCTAGTATCCGGGAGTTGCATGATCTCATGGTCAAAGGAATATGTATTTGACATTAAGAAAACAATAGCAAAACTTGAACGATCATATGCTATGCTAACAGATGGGTCTTGTCCGTCACATCTTTCTCCTAATGATGTTATCCCATTATCAAGTGACAACCCATGTCTATGGTTAGGAAACCTTAACCATCTTTTGATCAATGAGCTAGTCTTGTAGAGGCTCACTAGGGACACGTTATTTGTTTATGTATCCACACATGTATTTAAGTTTTTTGTCAGTACAATTCTTGCATGAATAATAAACCTTTACCATGATTAAGGAAATATAATAATAACCACTTTATTATTGCCTCTAGGGCATATTTCCAACAGTCTCCCACTTGCACTATAGTCAATAATCTAGATTACATAGTAATGAATCTAACACCCATGGAGTCTTGGTGTTGATCACGTTTTTCCCGCGGAAGAGGTTTAGTCGATAGGTCTGCCACATTCAGATCCGTATGTACTTTGCAAATTTCTATGTCTCCATCCTTGACCTTTTCATGAGTGGAGTTGAAGCGTCTCTTGATGTGTTTGGTTCTCTTGTGAAACCTGGATTCCTTCGCTAAGGCAATTGCTCCAGTGTTGTCAGAAAAGATTGTCATTGGAACCGATGCACTGGGTATTACACCCAGATCGGATATGAACTCCTTCATACAGACTCCTTCATGCGCTGCTTCCAAGTCAGCTATGTACTCCGCTTCACACGTAGATCCCGCCACGACGATCTACTTGGAACTGCACCAATTGATAGATCCACCATTCAATACAAATATGTATCCGGTTTGTGACTTAGAGTCATCCAGATCTGTGTCGAAGCATATCGTTGGTCCTTTTCAGGTACAAAGGACAAACGATATGTTTCTCGTTTATGGAGGTGAAAAGGACCAACAGTTTGTGAAAAGGACCCTTTACGACGAGCTCTTCTTCAACTCCATAAATGAGAAAGATATCATTGGTCCTTTTTAGGTACTTTAGGATATTCTTGACCGTTGTCCAGTGATCCACTCCTAGATTATTTGGTACCTCCCTGCCAAACTTATGGCAAGGCACACATCAGGTCTGGTACACATCATGGCATACGTTATAGAATCTATGGCCGAGGCATAGGGAATGACTTTCATTCTCTCTCTCTCTCTCTCTCTCTCTTTCCGTGGTCGGACTTTGAGTCTGACTCAATTTCACACCTTGCAACACACGCAACAACCCTTTATTTGACTGGTCCATTTTGAACTTCTTCAGAACTTTGTCAAGGTATGTGCTTTGTGAAAGTCCTATTAAGCGCCTCTGATCTATCCCTATAGATCTTGATGCCCAATATCTAAGCAGCTTCACCAAGGTCTTTGATTGAAAAATTCTTATTCAAGTATCCTTCTATGCTATCCAGAAATTCTATATCATTTCCAATCAGCAATATGTCATCCACATATAATATCAGAAATGTTACAGAGCTCCCACTCACTTTCTTGTAAATACAGGCTTCACCGTAAGTCTGTATAAAACCATATGCTTCGATCACCTCATCAAAGCGTATATTCCAACTCCGAGATGCTTGCACCAGACCATAGATGGATCACTGAAGTTTGCACACTTTGTTAGCTCCTTTAGGATCGACAAAACCTTCTAGTTGCATCATATACACCTCTTCCTTAAGAAACCCGTTAAGGAATGCAGTTTTGACGTCCATTTGCCAGATTTCATAATAAAAAAATGCAGCAATTGCTAGCATGATTCAGACAGACTTAGGCATCGCTACGGGTGAGAAAGTCTTGTCATAGTCAACCCCTTGAACTTGCCAAAAACCTTTTGCAACAAGTCGAGCTTTGTAGACAGTGATATTACCATCGGCATTCATGTTCCTCTTGAAGATCCATTTATTTTCAATGGCTTGCCAATCATCGGGCAAGTCCACCAAAGTCCATACTTTGTTCTCATACATGGATCCTATATCAGATTTCATGGCCTCAAGTCATTCGTTGGAATCTGGGTTCAACATAGCTTCTTCATAGTTCATAGGTTCGCCTTATCTAACAACATGACTTCTAGGACAGGATTACCGTACCACTCTGGTGCGGTACATGTTCTGGTCGACCTAGGAGGTTCAGTAGTAACTTGATCTGAAGTTTCATGATCATCATCATTAGCTTCCTCTCTAGTTGATGTAGGCATCACGGGAATGGTTTTCTATGATGTGCTACTTTCCAATTCAAGAGAAGGTACAATTACCTCATCAAGTTCTACTTATCTCCCACTCACTTCTTTTGAGAGAAACTCCTTCTGTAGAAATGACCCATTATTAGCAACAAAGATTTTGCCTTCGGATCTGTGGTACAAGGTATACCTGACGAGGACATGTACCTAGGGTAGGGTTCTAGGCCTGACCTACTTACCCTACCCAAAGACATTACATACAAGTGTCTAAGACCTGCAAAGTTGGAAAAGAAACACCGACTGGAATGACCGCAGCGTGCAAGTCACTCGACACAAGATCCACTCAGTTACTCCTCCACCACTCAACCGTCCTTATCCACTCGGAATATCAGGCACCACTCGAAGGCGGACGACCTAGAGTCACCCTGTGATAGCCACAGTTAGGCAATCAGTTCGTCATCATAAAGAACATTAATGACAGGTGTTACAAGTAGCGTTCACGCCCTTTACTTCTCCATTGAACCCTTGTGTAATGGGGGTCGAGAAGGGGCCAACGAACTCTATTTAAGCCGCTCTCCGCTCCTGCACAAGGGTTCGCACCCCCTGTAACTCATCACTCCGGATAACGAGCTCCCGCAACACGGAGACGTAGGGTCATTACCTCTTCCGAGAGGGGTCTGAACTCGTAAAATCCGAGTGTACAACCTCGCCGTAGCTAGGCTCTGCCCTTCCTTACGTAGCCCGATACGCCCATTTTGCAGCATGCTTTTATATCGATATTTATTGCATTATGGGCTGTTACTACACATTATGTCACAATACTTATGCCTTTTCTCTCTTATTTTACAAGGTTTACATGAAGAGGGAGAATGCCGGCAGCTGGAATTCTGGGCTGGAAAAGGAGCAAATATTAGAGACCTATTCTGCACAAGTCAAAAAGTCCTGAAACTCCATGAAAGTTAGTTTTGGAATATATATACAAAATATTGGGCGAAGGAAGCACCAGAGGGGGGCCACCCACTGTCTACGAGGGTGGAGGGCGCGCCCTACCCCCTGGGCGCGTCCCCCTGCCTCGTGGGCCACCTGGAAGCCCCCCGATGCCCATCTTCTGGTATAAGGTGTCTTTTGCCCTGGAAAAAATTAGAAGGAAGCTTTCGGGACAAAGCGCCGCCGTCTCGAGGCGGAACCAATCTAGGGCTCCCGCGAAGCTGTTCTGCCAGGGGAACATCCCTCCGGGAGGGGGAAATCATCACCATTGTCATCACCATCGATCCTCTCATCGGGAGGGGGTCAATCTCCATCAACATCTTCACCAACACCATCTCCTCTCAAACCCTAGTACATATCTTGTATCCGATCTTTGTCTCAAAACCTCAGATTGGTACCTATGGGTTGCTAGTAGTGTTGATTACTCCTTGTAGTTGATGCTAGTTGGTTTATTCGGTGGAAGATTATATGTTCAAATCCTTTATGCATATTAATACCCCTCTGATTATGAACATGAATATTATTTGCGGGTAGTTACGTTTGTCCCGAGGACATGGGAGAAGTCTTGCTATAAGTAGTCATGTGAATTTGGTATTCGTTCGATATTTTGATGAGATGTATGTTGTCTTTCCTCTAGTGGTGTTATGTGAACGTCGACTACATAACACTTCACCATTGTTTGGTCCTAGGGGAAGGCATTGGGAAGTAATAATTAGATGATGGGTTGCTAGAGTGACAAAAGCTTAAACCCTAGTTTATGCCTTGCTTCGTAAGGGGCTGATTTGGATCCACATGTTTCATGCTATGGTTAGGTTCACCTTAATTCTTCTTTCGTAGTTGCGGATGCTTCCGAGGGGGGTTAATCATAAGTGGGATGCTTGTCCAAGGAAGGGTAGTACCCAAGCACCGGTCCACCCACATATCAAATTATGAAAGTAACGAACGCGGATCTTATGAGCATGATGAAAACTAGCTTGACGATAATTCCCATGTGTCCTCAGGAGCGCTTTCCTTTATATAAGAGTTTTTCCAGGCTTGTCCTTTGCTACAAAAAGGATTGGGCAACCTTGCTGCACCTTGTTTAATTTTATTACTTGTTACCCATTACGAATTACCTTATCACAAAACTATCTGTTACTGATAATTTCAGTGCTTGCGGAGAATACCTTACTGAAAACTGCTTGTCATTTCCTTCTGCTCCTCGTTGGGTTCGACACTCTTACTTATTGAAAGGACTACGATAGATCCCCTATACTTGTGGGTCATCATACCCCTATTCTCTACTGTCAAATCTGTTCCCACGATAGTTGGCACCCACCTTGGGGCAGGCATCTAAGCGACTTCTGGCGTGGTTGCATTCTTCGAACTCCTTCATCATGGTTTCCAGTGATGGACTGGCCTTGGGTCGCGAGATCCATCTCGGCGCCCTCAGCTTTGTCGCCGACGATTCAGCATGGCTCCAGGAGGCTCCTCTGGACGTTGAGGCACTCCCTATTCATGGGCGGCGCACTTCCATGCAAGTTCCCATGACATCCTCTTCCATCAGCCGTCAACTTAGTATTAGTCGGCTCCGGTGGCGTTTGTTCTCCTCACTGCCCACCGTCGCAAGTGATCCGGTTGCTCACGACTCCAGCAGTGGGTGAGGCATGCGGTGGCTCGTCAGTCATCCACTCCGTAGATCGTGGCAATCGAGCTTGATGAATCCCTCTATGATTTGATCAGACCGCTGTCTGACCACTCAGATGCTTCTTCCGAGTGCGAAAGCAATGACCCGACGACGGAAGTTCTTGTGATCGGCTCTCAGCGTAGCCCACCAGGATTTACCCGTGGTGGAGATGGGAGCGATGATCTATCACATGTCAATGACGAGTATTGCCCGCAACCTCTCACTACAGAACAAAGGGAGGAACTGCATCGCAGGAACGAGCAGGTCCTGCAGAATCCAATCATTGACATGACTGTCGAGGCCCAAGCTTTGGAACCAGCGTGCATAGCCACTTTGGATGAGTGCACATGTCTTGAGGAGCTCTAGAAGTCACTCGACGATCGTGCTCACAAAAAAACCCCAAGCTCCAATCGACGGGCGTGACAATTGTTTCTGAGTGGATCACAAAATGAGTATCGGGTATTCCGCACTCCGATTCTAAAGGTTGCAGCTGCTGTGCAGATTGCACATTCCATCCAGACGTCCTGATCCGAAGCTGGAGAAGGTCTTCAGCAGATCCGAGCATTGCTCAGAGTGGCTACTAAGCAAAATTTGGCCGTTTCCTAGTCGCACAACAGAATTCCTAGCAGATCCGTGAGGGAAGACATAGTTTAGTCGGCTCATAGCCCAAGATCGCCTATGTGGCATGAAGATCGCGTTTACCACCAGGATTAGTACCTAGATCAAGGCCACGGTCACTTTGCTCCTCGACATCACCATGATGACTGCCGTCGTGTGTTGTCGCCCCTTCTGAGGGGCGGTTCGTATGCACCCTGATGTTATGACGACAAGCGCCCTTACGGCCATGAGCGGAGAGAGGCAATCGGTCCCTGAGATCTTGGATTCAACACAAGGTCAGTCCTCATGCAAAATCTGGTCGACAGAGGCAGAGTTCACCGAGAGGGCTTGGATAGAGATCGTCCGAGTGGAAGTGGCGTGTTTGTCTCCGGGCCCGAGTGTTTCAGCAGGGCCATACGAGCTGCTGAGATTCCACCCAACTTCAGGTTGGCCACAGGTGTTAACAAGTTCACTGGCGAGTCAAAGCCAGATACATGGTTAGAAGATTACCGAGTGGCTGTGCAGATTGGTAGAGGCAATGATTATGTTGCCATGAAACATTTGCCCTTGATGCTATAAGGATCGACCTAGGCATGGTTGAACCAGTTGGCTCCTGCCAGCATATACTGCTGGGAAGACTTGGCTCGAGTGTCCATTAAAACATTCGAAGGCACTTGCAAGCGTCCTGCTGGGCTGACTGAATTGCAGCATTGCATCCAGAAGTCGAATGAAACTTTGAGGGACTACATATAGCATTGGACCACGCTTCACCATGTGATGGAGAATGTTACAGAACATCAAACAGTATGTGCCTTCAAAGAAGGTGTCAGGTACAGAGAACTCATCCTAAAATTTGGGCGATCTAGGGCCCTATACCTGAATCGAATGATGGAGATTGCCACTCGGTACGCGAATGATGCAGAAGAAGATTGTCTCCACAACGACAAAGGAAAAACTAATGAGCATGACCCCAACAGTAATAATCCTAGTCGGAAAGAGAAGCGCAAGGCTGAAGCTACTGGTCAAGCAGAGGCAGTCGCCATGGCTGCACAAGGCAAGTTCAAAGGGAAAGCCAGAGAGTAATGGATACCCAAGAAGAAGAAGGATTAGTCGGGGCAAGACATCCTCAATCTACCGTGTGCCATTCACACCAAGAAAGATGAGAAGGTAACCTGATTTTACCCAAGCATACCACTCGATGGTGTAGATTGTTGATTCGGCAGTTCTGTGACGGTCAGTCAACTAAAAAGATCCCCAACGATGACGGTGAAGAAAAGTCCTAGGATTACTCCAAGGTCAATGCCACTCTGGTGATTTTTGCCGACGTCGAGAGCAAAAGCCGACTGAAAGTCGTTAATCAAGAGGTGAATATAGCTGTTCCGGGAACTATGACATACCTCAAGTGGTCGGAGACTCGTATAACTTTCGACCAGTTGGACCACCCAGCTCACGTTGCTAACGTTGGGCGGCAGGCGCTGCTGGTTGATCCAGTTGCAGGAGGCACTCGGTTACGCAAGGTTCTCATGGATGATGGGAGTTGTTTGAACATACTCTATGCTGAGACCTTGAAGGGATTGGGCATTCTGATGTCCCGAATCAGTGAGAGTAGCATGCAATTCAATGGAGTCATTCCAGGGAAGAAGGCAAAATCATTCGGTCAGATCGCTCTAAATGTGGTTTTTGGTGACTCGAAGAATTTCCAAAAGGAGAAACTGACGTTTGAAGTGGTGGACTTTCATAGTGCCTATCATGCCATCCTTGGCCGACCGGCTTATGCGCATTTCATGGCCCATCCATATTGTGCGTATCTCAAAATGAAGATGCTCGGGCCCAAGGGCGTGATTACGGTCACTGGAAATAGGCAGAGAGCCGAGGAGTGTCTTCAACAAGGATCCAAAATTGCTGATGAGCAGATGGCAATGGTGGAATTGGAAGAGTACAAGAAAAATGCCGATCCGACTAATTTGCTTCGTTCCAAGAAGCCAACCTCTGATTCTGCTTTCCAGTCGGCGGGAGATATGGAACCAGTTCACATTCACCTGGAAGGTCCTGCAGCCGCTCCAACGAACATCTCCACGACACTCGATAGCAAATAGGAAGCCGTGCTCATCCAGTTCCTCCGTGAGAACTGGGACATCTTTGCATGGAAGCCACCTGACATGCCAGGTGTACCCAGGGGACTGGCTGAGGACCGCTTCAGAGTTGACTCGAAGCCTAAACCTGTTAAGGAGCATCTCCTCTGCTCTGCTATGGAGAAGAGGAAAGTGATTAGTGAGGAAGTAGCTCGGCTCCTGGAAGCTATGTTTATATGCGAAATATACCACTCCGAGTGGTTCGCCAACGTCGTCATGGTCCCCAAGAAGGACAAGTCACTTCATATGTGCATCGATTTCAAACATATCAATTGGGCCTGCCCGAAAGATCATTTTCCGCTCCCCCACATCGACCAAATTGCGGATTCAACTGCGGGATGCGAGCGCTTGTCTTTTCTTGATGTGTACTCCGGGTACCATCAAATCGAACTGTATGGGCCAGATGAAATAAAAACTGCCTTCATCACCCCTTTCGGTCTCAAAAATGCCGGTGCCACCTTTATGCGCATGATTTAAAAGTGCGTGCTCACTTAGATCAGTCGGAATGTCCAGGCCTACATGGATGATATCGTGGTCAAGTCACGCAAAGGTTCCGACCTGCTGACTGACCTCGCTGAAACCTTTGCCAACCTGAGAAGGTACGCCATCAAGCTGAATCCATCCAAGTGTACCTTAGGAGTGCCTGGAGGCAAGCTACTCGGTTTTCTCGTTTCCGAATGAGGTATAGATGCCAATCCTAAGAAAATCAGCACAATTGTCCGAATGAAACGCCCCGAGCATGTACATGATGCCCAGAAACTCTTACGCTACCTTGCAGCACTGAGTCGGTTCATTTCTCGTCTCAGAGAAAAGGCATTGCCTTTATACCAACTGATGAAGAAGTCTGACAAGTTAGAGTGGACCCCCGAAGCAGAAGCAGCGTTTGTTGAGCTCAAAGCCCTGATGTCCACCCAAGCCATGCTTGCTGCTCCAAACAGCAAAGAACCTCTGCTTTTGTACATTGCGGCCATTGGCCAAGTCGTCAGTACAATCCTCACAGTGGAGCGAGAAGAAGAAGGCATGGCCTACCAAGTCCAACGCCCAGTTTATTACATCTTTGAGGTTTTGACTCTGTCCAAGCAGAGGTATCCTCATTACCAAAAGCTTGTCTATGGTATTTGCTTAACAGCGAAGAAAGTTGCACATTATTTTCAAGAACACTTAGTCTCCTGTATCTGAAATCATGAACAATCGGGATGCAACTAGCCAAGTGGCTAAGTGGGCAATTGAGCTCCTCCCTTTGGATATTATGTTTGAAGCAAAGAAGGCAATCAAGTCCCAAGCACTCGCAAATTTCTTAGTCGAATGGATAGAACAGCAGCAACCGATTCAGGTTCACTTAGAGCACTGGACTATGTTCTTCAATGGCTCCAAGATGTTAAATGGTTCTGGTGCCGGGGTGGTCTTGGTATCTCCAAAAGGCAATCATCTCAATTATATCCTCCGGATTCACTTCGATTCCTCCAACAATGGGGCCGAATACAAAGCACTCCTCTACGGCTTGCGTATGGCCATCTCACTCAGCATGCATCGCTTGATGGTATACGGCGACTCAGGTCTGGTGGTCAATCAAGTGATGAAGGAATGGGATGTCAGAAACCCTGCTATGACAGGATACTACAACACAGTGAGAAAGTTAGAAAAGAAATTGAAAGGTTGGAGCTTCATCACATTCCTCGAATCAAGAATCAAGCGGCTGATGATTTGGCTAAGATTGGGTCCACTCAGAAATCTATCCCCAACAATGTGTTTCTTGAGCACCTCCGTTCCCCGTCGATGCAGGAAGATCCTTTCATTGAGGAGCCTCCTCAGGCTGTTAGTCCTTCTAAACCAACTGAAATTGAGGTCCCTGTAGTCATCGACTTAGTTATGGAGATTTTGATGATTACACCCGACTGGACTGTGTCGTATATTGAATATTTGCTGAGACATGAATTCCCTAAAGACGAGGTTGAGGCACATTAGATTATCCGCAGATCCAAAGCTTTCACTATGATGAACGGACAGTTGTACAGAGAGAGTGTCACTGGCATGGCCCAATGGGTATTTCTCTGGAAGAAGGTCGACTGGTTCTAGAAAAAATTCACTCGGGAACCTGTGGACATCATGCGCCCTCATGGACAATCGTTGCCAAGGCATACTGTGCTGATTTTTATTGGCCATGAGCTAATGAAGCACCCAAAGAGATCGTTTAGCAGTGCCACGGATGCCAGTTCTGTGCAAACTTGTCTCACAAACCTGCATCTGCCTTGAAGACCATACCACTCGTCTAACCATTCGCCGTGTGGGGTCTGAACATGGTTGGACTGCCCAGGACAGGGTCGAGTGGCTTCACCCATCTGCTCATAGCAGTCGACAAGTTTACCAAGTGAATTGAAGCCAAGCCCATCAAGAAGCTGGATTCATGTACGACCATCAAGTTCATGATGGAGTTGATATTCATATATGGAGTACCACATAGCATTATCACAGACAATGGCTCAAACTTCAATTTGGAAGAGATCAGAAGGTTCTGCGCCACCCAAGGCACTCGGGTGGACTACGCATCCGTTGCGCACCCGCAGTCGAATGGTCAGGCTGAGAGGGCGAATGGTCTTATCTTTCAGGGGTTGAAGCCACGACTCATGCATGATCTTGAGCATGTAGCTGGAGATTGGGTGACCGAACTGCCATCTGTCCTATAGGGTTTAAGGACGAATCCCAACCGGTCCACTGACCGCACCCCTTTCTTCATGGTTTATGGAGTCGAAGCCATGTTGCCAAGTGATCTCCTCCATAACTCGCAGTGGAACTCTATTCAGAGGCTGAAACAGAACAGGAGCGGCAAGACACTGTGGATCTCTTGGAGGAAGAACGAGAGATGGCCCTGATTCGATCGACAGTTTACCAACAAGACCTTCAACGTTTCCATGCAAGACACGTCAAGGGTCAGGCATTCCAAGAGGGAGATCTCGTGCTCTGAGTGGATCAACAGCGACCGCACAAGCTTGCCCCAGTGTGGGAAGGCCCCTTCATCATCACCAAGGTCTTGCATAATGGGGCCTACCACCTCTACAACCCCACGAAGAAGATCGACGAGCCGCACGTCTGGAATGCAGATCTTCTCCATCAATTCTATACTTCATTATCGAATTGTCAAGATGTAATAACATCACTTTTAAATTGTTTATCAAAGACATGACTCCTGCAGTCCTATGATGGTTTCACTCACGCAAGCGCATGGCCTAAACCCCTAGCGGGTAGTGAGGGAGTCCTGGATAAGGGGGTTCTCAGGCTTCTGGCCTACTCAATACGGGCCGGGCTGATGGACCGTGAAGATAGAGCCGAAGATTATCCCCCGTGTCCGAGTAGGACTCCTGTATGCGTAAATAGAAAGTTTTGGTGTCCGGATGTATTATTCCTTTCCTTTGCAAACTGACTTTGTACGACCCTGGGCTCCTCCGGTGTATATATAAACCTGAGGGTTTAGCCTATGGAGGCCATCCGAATTCTCATAGGCTAGACAGCTAGGGTTTAGCCATTATGATCTCGAGGTAGATCAAATCTTGTAACCCCTATACTCATACAATCAAGCAGGATGTAGGGTTTTACCTCCATTAAGAGGGCCCAAACCTGGGTAAACATTGTGTCCCACTTGTCCCTTGTTACCATCGATCCACAGACACACAGTTTGGGACCCCCTACCCGAGATTTGCTGGTTTTGACACCAACATTGGTGCTTTCATTGAGAGTTCCATTGTGTTGTCAATAGAAGGATCGATGGCTCGCCTTGTCATCAACAACGATATCACTTCTGGAAGGAGCCTAACTTTGGGACATGTCCTCCAGCTCGGCGGCTTCACCATGGGCACCCGCACGGCCGTCAAGCCGACTGCGCCCCCCGCGATCGCCAAACATCACCTCTGCATCGGTCTCGAACACTCCAAAAAGATTGATCCGGCGGACGTCTCGTCCTTAAATGAGCTGCTAGATCGCATCGCCACCCTGGGGCTTGCAACGGATGATCGGATCGGGCTCAAACCCGATCAGAGGGAAATCAATTCCCCGCCAATCACCCATCTAGTAGCGGTCGTCGAGGAACGAGCCGAAAACACTTCTTCCCCTAAGTTAAAGACTAGCTATGTTCGGATCTCTGAGCCCCTCGAGCCGGACACCCTCCCTCGGGATGAGACTTCATGTCCTCCGAGCTCAGGGTCGGACATAGGTCCCGGAAAGCACTTGGATCTTCCTAGACCTGAACTGGTGACCTCAGAGATTTTTCAAGCTTTGAATTCAATCCTGGGTCAGGATTCGAGTTTTAGCCCACCCACCCACCACAATCAATACTCTCCAAGTAATTCAGGCCCTCCAGACATATGTGACCTAATGTATGTATGACAACAACCTCAGGAAATGGTCCACCACTTCTGGGCCAGATCCCTCCTTGTTAAAAACAAGATTAAAGATTGCTGCGATGAAGATGTAGTTTCAGTTTTTCATCGTAACTGCATGGACGAGGGAATCCTGAACGCCCTCAACTACCGCCGCATACCAAATTTTACGGAATTATCACACTTAGTACAGAAGTACTGCGTGATGGAAAGCACATGGAAGGCCCAGAAATCCTGGTTGGAACCCGTTGCCTTTAAGCAGTCCACTGCCCAAGCAAAATGGATACACCCTTATGAGGCATCCGATCACACGCCCTTCGGCAAGAAAAACCCTTCACGGGATACAGGACCGTTCTCGATGAATTCCTCGACAAGCCCTGTCTGGTACAAGCGACGCCAAGCACCAAACCAACTCATAATCTTGGGGCATGTTGGGTACTCCGGCAAGTGGCTACCAGAGAAACATTCTTCGAAAGATGACGATCTTAATGTCTTTAAGGTCTTTGAGACTGTGACACCCCCAGACCGATGCACCAGGTGTCTTCCAGTTATTCCGTCATTGCCATGTCATTCGCTTGCGTTTTGCATCTTGTCATGTCATCATATGCATTGCATCATCATGTTTTCAAAACTTGCATTCGTCCCGATCTCCTCGTTCTCTCCGTTGTCCGTTCTGAGCCCAGACACACTTGCACACGCCCGCGGCACCTCCGAAATATTATTTTATAAGTGGCCGGAAAATGTCCTCGGAATGGGATGAAAGTTGGCATGCGGTGTTGTTTTGTTGTTAGTAGGTCGCCTGCCAAGTTTCATCGCATTCGAAGCTCGTTTGATAGCCCAACTGTTAAACATATAGCAGCATTATAGCCGATCATACGTCGGACGTTTTCGGTCTCTGGAAGCTGCTACTGGGCCTCTCTCTCTCCTCTCTTCTCAGCCCATCTCTCTCTAGCACAGCCCACTAGCCCACCTATCTAACCCCCTCCGCTTCGAATCGTCCGATCGAGATCGTACGGCTCCGAAACGGCCTCAAACCCCCTAACCCTAGCCCCCTTGTCTTATATAGACCCCCTCCATGCCATTTTGGGCATCCCTAGCCCTCCACCTACCTCTAGCCCACTTGTAACGCCCTCGATGTGGCTATATCTCCCACGTGTCGAAGCACGACTTAGAGGCATAACCGCATTGAAAGCAATGTCGCAAGTGAGGTAATCTTCACACAACCCATGTAATATATAAGGGAAAAAGGTACATAGTTGGCTTACAATCGCCACTTCACACAATTACAAGAATAAAGCATTACATCATCCAGATACACACAAGGTTCGACTACGGAACCAAAATAAAAGAAGACTACCCCAAATGCTACACAGATCCCTGATCGTCCCAACTGGGCTCCACTACTGATTAACTGAAACAAAACAACACAATGAACGAGATCTTCATCGAGCTCTTCCTTGAGCTCGGTTGCGTCACCTGCACGGTTTCATCGGTACCTGCAAACTGGTTTTGGAAGTATCTGTGAGTCACGGGGACTCAGCAATCTCACACCCTGGCGATCAAGACTATTTAAGCTTATAGGTAGGGTAAAAAGGTATGAGGTGGAGCTGCAGCAAGCGACTAGCGTATTTGGTGGCTAACATACGCAAATGAGAGCGAGAAGAGAAGGAAAAAGCATGGTCGAACAACTATGATCAAGAAGTGATCCTAGAACCACCTACGTCAAGCATTACTCCAACACCGTGTTCACTTCCCGGACTCCTCCGAAAAGAGACCATCACGGTTACCAACGCGGTTGATGCATTTTAATTAAGATCAACTTCAGGTTTTCTACAACCGAACATTAACAAATTCCCATCTGCCCATAACCGCGGGCACGACTTTCATAAGTTCAAAACCCTGCAGGGGTGTCCCAACTTAGCCCATCACAAGCTCTCACGGTCAACGAAGGATATTCCTTCTCCCAAGACAATCCGATCAGACTCGGCATCTCGGTAATAAGACATCCTCGACAATGGTAAAACAAGTCCAGCAAGACCGCCCGATGCACCGACATCCTGATAGGAGCTGCACATATCTCGTTCTCAGGGCAACACCGGATGAACACTACGTACAGCTAAAACCAGCCCTCAAGTTTCCCCAAGGTGGCGCCGCGAGTGGCTCTAGTTCAGACCAACACTTAGACAAGCACTGGCCCGAGGGGGTTTGTCGGTGTACTAGAGTAGGGGTACCCTAGTATCCCGAACTCGTGCACGGGCAGTTGCAGCACCCCGCGGCAAGGCTTGCCGGGTGACCGCCAAGACCCTCCGTGGTTCCCTTGAAGACCATTCAAGAACAAAGTACACAAACCAAGGCCCCGGCAAGAGGAGCTTGCCGGGAGGGCTAACCAAGGCCCCGGCAAGAGGAGCTTGCCGGGAAGGCCAACCAAGGCCCCGGCAAGAGGATCTTGCCGGGAAGAGCCAAGGCCCCGGCAAGAGGAGCTTGCCGGGAAGGCCAACCAAGGCCCCGGCAAGAGGATCTTGCCGGGAAGAGACAAGACCCCGGCAAGAGGAGCTTGCCGGGAAGGCCACTCAAGGCATACCAAGAAAGCTTGCCGCGACGCGCCCTGCATCCCGGCAAGATCCGGCGAGCGACAAGCTTCCGGACGCGACAAGACGACGGCCGCGGCAAGGAGCTTGCCGCGGGAAACCCCCACTTCATGCCCGCACTCCAGCACACCTGCTAACGTGTCGCTCTAGGACTCCCCCAAGCACATGTGGCAGGAGGCCGTGCAGCTAGGGGTACGTGGTGGCAAGCGGAGATGAAGAGAAGCCCATCGTGGCAAACGGTGGCGCTCCTAACGGTCACCTTTTGCACTGTTTAGGAGACTCAGACAGGCATTTAATTCCCTTGTCCCCTGCCATTAGAGTTAGGTAGGGTGCACTGTATCCACAGTAGCGGTAGCTGCACCTACCGCATCCTTTTCCATTTTTACCCTTCTAGTCTACGTTGCCACCTGTCGGTGACCCCTTGAGAGTATAAAAGGAGGCCCAAGCGCAACGTAGAAGGGGGTTCGACCGGTTCGGCTCATTCGAAACACCAGAAACACTCCCACGCTCAGTCTGATAGCGTCAATCGCTCCTGAGCAAAGATTCAATACACACAAACAAGCAGCAGTAGGGTTTTACGCATCCGTGCGGCCCGAAGCTGGGTAAAACCGCCTGCGTATACTGCCTCGATCTGCTCTTTGTTCAACCTCCGCCCTCACCGAACCGAAAGGGGTTCGGTCCGCCGATCCCCATAGGTGTTCGTGGATCAGTTTCCCCGACATCTTTGGCGCGCCAGGTAGGGGGATGCTTCGGCGGCAGTTATTCCGTCCACGTCAAGGCTCAGCTGTTCTTCATCGTCATGGCTCCTAAGAAGCGGGCGAGCAAAAGAACGGCGCCAGTGCGGCAACAGAAAAGCTAAGTCGTGCGAAACTTTAGATATTTCCTTTCTATATAAAGTTATCCGCCTCGGAGGTCTTGTTCTTTGTACGGAAAACCTGTGCACGGAGGAATCAACTCGTAGCTAGTTGCGCCCTTACTTTGTTTCGAGTCCGCTCAACAACTTAAGTGAGCTGATAGCGCCCTTACTTTGCTTCGAGTCCGCTCAGCAACTTAACTGAGCCGCTAGCACCCTTACTTTGTTTCGAGCCCGCTCAACAACTTAAGTGAGCTGCAACTAGTTGCGACAAGGTTGCTTGTCGGTAGCGACCCCGCCAGCAGGCTGCTGAAGTTCCGCACTCGGCGCTCGCGGCAAGGATGCCTGCACCGGCAAGTTTCCCTAGAAAGCGTAGGGTGGACGTACAAAGAGAGGTTGAACAGGAAGATAGCATGCACTATTTATTTAAGATTTCTGCATAGACCTGTATGCCAAGGAGCCTTCTCGGGGCTAGTTGCGCTCCATGTTGCCTCGAGTCCGCTCGGCAACTTGTGCGGTTGCGCTAGAACCAAGAAGGTAAACCTTTCCGGGAGGCGATGTTCCCGAATAGCCGCTAAGGGCCCGTTCCCTCAAGCGCTGGTGGCTGGATCGTACGCACCGGAAAGTATTCCAGCAGGCATAGGGAATATGTAGCAGAAGTCAAAATTCGCAAGCGAGTTAAGTGCACTTCAGATGCTAATCACTTGTCATGTTTGAACGCAGTTATGGCCCGGGGGCTGGCAACGCCCTTAGGACCAATCTTTTTGGTGTCAAGAACGACGAAGTTCTTCGCCATAAGCCTTTCCGGCAACGATCTTGTCGGGAGCCGGTGTCAAGAACGACGAAGTTCTTCACTATAAGCCTTTCCGGCAACGATCTTGTCGGGAGCCGGTGTCAAGAACGACGAAGTTCTTCGCCATAAGCCTTTCTGGCAACGATCTTGCCGGGAGCCAGTGTCAAGAACGATGAAGTTCTTCGCCATAAGCCTTTCCGGCAATGATCTTGCCAGGAGCCGGTGTCAAGAACGACAACGTTCTTCGCCATAAGCCTTCTTGGCAACAAGCTTGCCGGAAGCCGGCATCGAGAACGTCAAAGTTCTCTGCCAAAGATAAAAGCCTTCCTGGCAACAAGCTTGCCGGAAGCCGGCATCGAGAACGTCAAAGTTCTCTGCCGAAGATAAAAGCCTTCCTGGCAACAAGCTTGCCGGAAGCCGGCATCGAGAACGTCAAAGTTCTCTGCCAAAGATAAAAGCCTTCCTGGCAACAAGCTTGCCGGAAGCCGGCATCGAGAACGTCAAAGTTCTCTGCCGAAAGCCTTCCTGGCAACAAGCTTGCCGGAAGCCGGCATCGAGAACGTCAAAGTTCTCTGCCGAAGATAAAAGCCTTCCTGGCAACAAGCTTGCCGGAAGCCGGCATCGAGAACGTCAAAGTTCTCTGCCGAAGATAAAAGCCTTCCTGGCAACAAGCTTGCCAGAAGCCGGCATCGAGAACGTCAAAGTTCTCTACTGGAAGATAAAAGCCTTCCCGGCAAGCCAGTATCGCTGGGGGCTGCGCTGGGGGCTGCTCTGCGAAGTGATGGCCGGATCCGGCAAGGTGGTCTCGGGCGCGCCTCCTATCGTCGCAGTGGGCTCGTCCTCGATGACCACCACCTGAGCCTTGGCCCTCTTCGCCGCCCTCTGGGCCAGAGTCCTGAAAAGGGAGAGTCCAGGATGGGTCAGATCAGATGTAAGATAACACCAGCAAGTTGAAGAACTACAAGAATAACAAAGGAATCTTACTCTTCTTCCTCTTCCTCGTCGGAGCTGAGCGCGGAGAGGTCGAAGTTCGGCCCACCTCCGGCACGACGAGTTGGAGGGGTGGGATCCCTTGGCCGCTTGGCGGGGGCTGCGGCGCCAGCCCGAGACGACCCCACTTCAGTTGTCGCTGCGGCAGGAGGCGCTCCCGCGGCAACCGTACTTGCCGCGGTAGAGCGCGTCGCGCGACGCTGCGGCTGTTGGCCCACTTGCCGCCCTGCTACGTCACCAACCCTGCGGAGGCGCCTTCTTGGCTGCACTGCAGGCCCTGCTAGCGGCAAGCTCCTCGGAGATGGCGGGCCGCTCGCACCCTCGGTGGGCTCGTTCGACTCGGCGTCGGGCGCGGCGAGCTCTTCTTCCTCTTCGGGCTGCTCCCGTTCGGCAATACTCATCGCCAACGCCGCGTCCGCTTCCTCCACGGTGAACCCGAATTCACCCGCGGCCGCGGCTGCCGCCGCCTCTTCCGCCCTGGTGGCGATGCGCTCCATCTCTTGCTCAGTGGTGTCGCGGGTGAGGAGTTTCTTCTCGTTAGCATTGACCGCCACCTCCACTAGGCTGTCAAAGAACTGCTGCACAACGTCGCCGGCGGGCTCTTGCCAAGTTGGAGCAATCCCGTGTGAGTCACACAACGGCATCATGGCGCAGATGCGGTCGCGCGAGGAGTTGTTGCACAGAGGAACGACACCCGCCGGCAACCTGAACCACTCGGGATGCTGTGGGTCATGCTTGAATATCTCCTTGAGTATCCCGTCCAACTCTATGACGGTGAAATTGAAGTTGAGGCCTGGGCGCAACCTCATGATATCTGCCGGGCCTCCAAATTCCCAGGCGGGTCTCCCCCTCGCCTGCAGAGGGGCGATCCGCCGACGAAGGAAATCTGCGCCAACAGCTCCTACAGTCAGCCCGGCAAGCCTGAGACGCAAGATCCGAGTGGTGGCGATCGTCAGCTTGTCGTCGTCCACGGACAGAGCGCTCCAGTCATTGCCACACACTACTGGGGCTTGGCGCAGGGCGGTGAACGGCTGCGGGCTCTCTTCTACAACCCAGCACCAATCAGCTCTCCACTCGTCCCACTTGTTGCAGAGCTCCCCCTCCAGATAGGTCTCCTTCTTGCCGGCCCGCGTGATCCAGGCGATCCCGCCGGCAAGAGGTTCCCCTCTCTCGACACGAGGCATAAAGAAATGGCGGAAGAGAGCTACGTTGGGGTGGACTCCGACAAAGTTTTCGCATAGATGGGCAAAAACTGCCATGGTCAGAACGGCGTTGGGGGTGAAGTCAAGGAGGTGGAGTCCATAGGTGTTCATGACGTCGCAAAAGAAATCAGAGAATGGCGGGCAGAGCCTGCAGTAGAAGAACACGGCGAAGAAAGGATATCCGCCAACTGGAGCTGCTTGCGAAGCGACGGCGGAGAGTACCTTCGTGCGCGGATGCGCCCGCGTCTCCGTCGACCAGAAGAGATAGTACCACTCCCTCAGCTCCTCCGCGGAGAGCTCGGGGGGGAAAGTGGCCCGCTCCTTCCGCAGCGCCTCAAGCCGCTGCACTTTGGTCGACTTCACAGCTTTCGCGGCCGCGGCCTTCGTGGCCTTCCCCTTCCCGGGCTTCGGAGGCATGGCGGAGGCGGTGGGGGAGATCGACAGCGCTAGTGGTGGCGACGGCGACGGGAGCGGAGCGCTGCTCTCTTTCGACTTTGGAAGCGGAAGAGGGCGGCGGAGGTTTCTGAGATTGCAGCAGCAAATGGCGAAGATAGGGGAAATACCCCTGTTTCCCCTGCTTATAAGGATAAAGGGGCGGACGTTGCGCTCTCTCCGAATAAAGAACCACCCACAATCTCCCCCACGACGCCGTGATTGACGCGTGCCGTTGCGGGGGGTGCGGTGGATACGGAGTGAGATTTGGTGTGGACCCAGGCCGCGCGTGCCCGTGCACTGTTTTGGGCCTGGCCCATCAGCGCTCGGCACCGTGTATGGCCCAGGCCCGGGGGCTCCTGTCGGTGTACTAGAGTAGGGGTACCCTAGTATCCCGAACTCGTGCATGGGCAGTTGCAGCACCCTGCGGCAAGGCTTGCCGGATGACCGCCAAGACCCTCCGTGGTTCCCTTGGAGACCATTCAAGAACAAAGTACACAAACCAAGGCCCCGGCAAGAGGAGCTTGCCGGGAGGGCCAACCAAGGCCCCGGCAAGAGGAGCTTGCCGGGAAGGCCAACCAAGGCCCCGGCAAGAGGATCTTGCCGGGAAGAGCCAAGTCCCCGGCAAGAGGAGCTTGCCGGGAAGGCCAACCAAGGCCCCGGCAAGAGGATCTTGCCGGGAAGAGACAAGACCCCGGCAAGAGGAGCTTGCCGGGAAGGCCACTCAAGGCATACCAAGAAAGCTTGCCGCGACGCGCCCTGCGTCCCGGCAAGATCCGGCGAGCGACAAGCTTCCGGACGCGACAAGACGACGGCCGCGGCAAGGAGCTTACCGCGGGAAACCCCCACTTCGTGCCCGCGCTCCAGCACACCTGCTAACGTGTCGCTCTAGGACTCCCCCAAGCACACGTGGCAGGAGGCCGTGCAGCTAGGGGTACGTGGTGGCAAGCGGAGATGAAGAGAAGCCCATCGTGGCAAACGGTGGCGCTCCTAACGGTCACCTTTTGCACTGTTTAGGAGACTCAGACAGGCATTTAATGCCCTTGTCCCCTGCCGTCAGAGTTAGGTAGGGTGCACTGTATCCACAGTAGCGGTAGCTGCACCTACCGCATCCTTTTCCATTTTTACCCTTCTAGTCTACGTTGCCACCTGTCGGTGACCCCTTGAGAGTATAAAAGGAGGCCCAAGCGCAACGTAGAAGGGGGTTCGACCGGTTCGGCTCATTCAAAACACCAGAAACACTCCCACGCTCAGTCTGATAGCATCAATCGCTCCCGAGCAAAGATTCAATACACACAAACAAGCATCAGTAGGGTTTTACGCATCCGTGCGGCCCGAAGCTGGGTAAAACCGCCCGCATGTACTGCCTCGATCTGCTCTTTGTTCAACCTCCGCCCTCACCGAACCGAAAGGGGTTCGGTCCGCCGATCCCCATAGGTGTTCGTGGATCAGTTTCCCCGACAGGGTTAAAATAAAGATGACCCTCGGGATGTGCGACTCCCAAGGGAAAAAGGCTAGGTGGCGAATGGTAAAACCAAGGTTGGGCCTTGCTGGAGGAGTTTTATTCAAAGCAAACTGTCAAGGGGTTCCCATTATAACCCAACCGTGTAAGGAACGCAAAATCCGGGAACATAACACCGATATGACAGAAACTAGGGCTGCAAGAGTGGAACAAAACACCAGGCACAAGGCCGAGCCTTCCACCCTTTACCAAGTATATAGATGCATTAATTAAATAAGAGATATTGTGATATCCCAACAAAATATCCATGTTCCAACATGGAACAAACTCCAATCTTCACCTGCAACTAACAACGCTATAAGAGGGGCTGAGCAAAGCGGTAACATAGCCAAACAACGGTTTGCTAGGACAAGGTGGGTTAGAGGCTTGGCTTAACAATATGGGAGGCATGATAAGCAAGTGGTAGGTATCGCAATATAGGCATAGCAAAAGAGCGGGCATCTAGCAAGCAAAGATAGAAGTGATTTCGAGGGTATGGTCATCTTGCCCGAGATCCCGCAAGGAAGAAGTACGAGTCCATGAAGAAGACAAACGGACGTAGTCGAACGGTTCCTCACAAACGCGACGTTATCGGAACCAACCCGAAGAAGCAACACCGGAAAGAAGCACACAACATAGTAAACAACCACCACATAAGCATCCGTTGTATATTGACGAAACACCACGTGACTTATTTAGTTCGACCTTGTTTATGTACTCAACTATATTAAATGTTGTTAGCATGGAAAGAGGTGAAGCATAATGAAAACTACCTATCTAGGCAAGTTTAAATGAGGCCGGAACAACAATACAACAAGTCCGGAAAATCCTCATGAGCATTTTATAGATTTGGTACTGTTCTGCCCTAAACACAATTTTAGAGTTATTAAACATGCAAAACAAGTACACCATGTTAAACTAGGCATTTTTCCACCCCATTTACATATAAAGTTTATTAAATTCGGAGTTACGGTTATTTAGTTATGAAATAAAGCATTTTAACATGGCATAGGAGCAAATTTAAGCAAACAACATTTTAAGCATTTTAAACATGGATGAAAAATGACATATTATGAAACTAGACAGAATTCTAAGCAACTTCCATATTAAGTTTGTTTTAATCCGATGCACGGTTTGTGAGTTATTATATGCATGTTGTCTAGGGACTTTTCTGTAAAACAACAGTTTTCTGGAAAAAAATAGACAAATTCATAGAACAAGAAAAAGCCTATACTGGGCTGAATCTAAGGAGAGGCCCGGTAAGGCAATAGGCGCAACATAACTATCAGACGCACAGGCACAGAATAGCGGAGGGGCTGGGCTATGCTCACATCGGGCCATGGGCTGAAAGTGGAGAAGCGGCTGGGCCGGATCTGGTGACAAGAAGACGTTGCTGGGCCTTGGGCACCGCTGGGCCTCGCGCAGCGGTCAACGCACGCAGGCGACGCGTGGGGTGTCGAGGCAGAGGCGCCATCCTCCTCTGCCCGAACTGCTGCCACATTGATGCAGCAAAGGAGACCCGCGGCTGGAGGGGCTTGGCACGGCGGGATGTCGCGGGGACGACCGGATCCAGGGCAGGGAGGCTCGACGGGAAGCAGGGGCAGCTGAAACCGGGCGAGGACGGAGTTCTCCGGTGAGGCGCCAGATCCGGCGGCTGCGACGGAGCTCCTGGGGCTGTCCATGCTGGCCTGCGAATTTTATGGAGAACAGAGACCACATGTGAGAGAGGAAACTAGAGGGAACAAGAGAAGAAGGGAAGGAGAAGCAGCGAGCGGGTGCGGGGTCCTGCCTTATGGAGGTGGTCGCCGGCGGGGACGCGGGTGCAGCTCCGGCAAGGTTGCTGTAGGGCCGGACGAGCTGAGGAGGTCGGGGCCTCGCGAGCTGCTCGGGGTGAGGAGGTGGGCACTTGGAGATACGGTTGGATGGATGGATTGATGGAATGCACTGGTTGCGCGAGGGGATCGAGGAGGATCGGGCGAGGCGATCCCGAGGTGGGATGTGACCCGATGGCGGCGGTGGAGGGACAAAGTTCCTAATTTTTAGGGTTGGACTGATACATATGTAGCATGTGGATATTTGGGTAGGGGCTAATCCGTCCCTCCAATAAAATCGAGCAGTCGAGAAAAAATACGTTGGGAAGTCCAATTAACAAAACTGAGACGTTTTGTAGATGTTTGGGGATGATCCGGACACAACGGAAACGACTGTCCGGGTCGGGTTCGGGACAACTTCTGGACGCGTGCGAGGGGTTCGATGCACTGTGTAGAGAGGGTTTTGGGGCCTGGCGTTGACAGCGGACTGTGCAGAAAGCTTCAGGCTGAGAAAAGAGAAGAGAGATGGCCCGACGACTGTTTTCGGAGACCGAGAACGTCTGACGTGTGCCCGGCTATAATGCCGCTATAGTTTAACGGTTGGGCTATCAAACGACCTCCGAATGCGATGAAACTTGACAGGCGGTCTATCTAGACTATAATAAGACCACACACCAACTTTCAACCCAATCCGACAACATATTTCGGCCACTTATAAAATAATATTTCGGACGTGCCGCGGGCGCGTGCAAGGGTGTCTGGACTCAGAACGGACAACGGAAGGAATGGGGAGGCCAGGACGGACGCAAGTTTTGAAAACATGATGATGCAATGCACATGATGACATGAAAGATGCAACATGCAAGCAAATGACAAGGCAACACCAGTGAATAACTGGCGGACACCTGGCACATCGGTCTCGGGGCGTCACACCACTCCCCCTCAATTTCAGCGCCGAACCCCTCCCTGGCCTCCACTTGTCGCCGACGCCACTTGGTCTCTTCCCGCACCGCCACCTCGCCGTCGCCACATGGCGCGCTCCTAGTGGCCAGCCGCCACCGCGCAGTCGCCCACAGCCAACAGGACGACGCCATGTAGCCCCTGCCTCCTCCCACCACCGCGAGGCCCGCCGCAGCCCGCGGGAGGCCCGCCCAAGCCCGCATGACCGAGCCGCTGGCCCGTGCTCCCTGCTCCCTCGCTCTCGATCTGGATCGAGGGGAGGAGCCCCTCGACCCCGACCTCGCCGTTCCGCTCCTTCCCGCTGACTCGCTGGAGTCGCTGCCAGCGATCAACTCTGGTCAGATGAGCACCGCTGCCCCGCCTCTCTACTTCCTTCTCTTTCCTCCTTCGGTCTCTCTCTCTAAATTCTCCCTCTCTCTCGCAGGTGTCCGCCGCCGCCGCCCAGGGTGCTCGTCATTGGCCCCGCCTTCGCCAGATCCGGCCAGGATCCATCGGATCTGGGGCCCCGCGACCCGTTCCCGGCCTCGCCAGCGTCGCCGAACCCCGCCGTCGCCGAGCCTTTTCGCACAGCCGCCTTGTTCTTCTAGCCATGAGGCGCACGAGAGAAGGACGATGCCGGCGCTCGCCCCCTCTCGCCCGCGTGGGCCACCGCACGCCTTGGCCTGGCCCAGCTCCCCGCTCAGTCTCCAAGGCCCAGCAATCGGCCCGCCTTTCCGTCACTCATTGACCGCGGCCCAGCTGCCCCCTCACCCGACCGGGCCAAGAGCCCATGGTGAACCTCCAAGTTTCCTGTAGCTCCAGTCCGGCCCAGTTCTAGTAGTTTCGGCCCAGTGTTGTTTTTTCCTTTCAGCGAATTTCCTATTATTCCAGAGAATTGCCAGTTTTATAGTTTAGCCATTGCACTTCATGCATATAATATCTCACAAACCGTGCATCGGAATTAAACAAACTTAATATGTAAAGTGCTTAGAATTTTGTCTAGTTTCATAATTTGCAACTTTCATCTATGTTTAAAATGTTCAAACTACTGTTTGCATTAATTTGATCATATGCCATGTTAAAATGATTTTTTTCATAACTAAATAACCGTAGCTCCAAACTTAATAAACTTTATATGTAAATGGGGTAGAAAAATTCCTAGTTTAACATGGTGGCATAACTTTGCATGTTTAACAACTCTAAAATATGGTTTAGGGCAGAACAGTACCAAACCTAAAATATGCACATGAGGAGTTTCCAGACTTGTTGTTTGTTGTTCCGGCCTCATTTAAACTTGCCTAGATAGGTAGTTTTCATATGCTTCACCTCTTGCCATGCTAACCAACATTTAATATTGTTGAGTACATAAACGAGACAGAACTAAATAAGTCACGTGGTGTTTCGTTAATATGCAACTCGTTGCATATTGAGCTCCACTTAACTTGTAGTTTTGCTTGTGCACTTTGCCATGCCATGCTTCATTAAACCGGACATGCATCATACTTGGTTGTGCATCATGCCATGATTATGTGATGGTTGTTTTATGTTGTTTGCTTCTTTCCGGTGTTGCTTCTTCGGGTTAGTTCCGATAACGTCGCGTTTATGAGGATCCGTTTGACTTCGTCTGTTTGCCTTCTTCATGGACTCGTTCTTCTTCCTTGCGGGATCTCAGGCAAGATGACCATACCCTCGAAATCACTTCTATCTTTGCTTGCTAGTTGCTCGCTCTTTTGCTATGCCGCGATACCTACCACTTGCTTTATCATGCCTCCCATATTGCCATGTCAAGCCTCTAACCCACCTTTCCTAGCAAACCGTTGTTTGGCCATGTTACCGCTTTGCTTAGCTCCTCTTATAGCGTTGTTAGTTGCAGGTGAAGCTTAAGTTTGTTCCATGTTGGAACATGGTTATTGTTGGGATATCACAATATATCTTATTTACTTTAATGCATCTATATACTTGGTAAAGGGTGGAAGGCTCGGCCTTATGCCTGGTGTTTTCTTCCACTCTTGCCGTCCTAGTTTCCGTCATACCGGTGTTATGTTCCTTGATTTTGCATTCCTTATGCGGTTGGGTGTTATGGGAACCCCTTGACAGTTCGCCTTGAATAAAACTCCTCCAGCAAGGCCCAACCTTGGTTTTACCATTTGCCACCTAAGCCTTTTTTCCCTCAGGTTTCCGGAGCCTGAGGTTCATCTTTATTTTAAACCACCGGGCCAGTGCTCCTCTAAGTGTTGGTCCAACCTGTCAACCGCCGGTGGCCACCAGGGGCAACTCTAGGTTGGCCTACCGGAAGTTTGGACAATCCAGTGTGCCCTGAGAACGAGATATGTGCAGCTCCTATCGGGATTTGTTGGCACATTTGGGCGGCTTTGCTGGTCTTGTTTTACCATTGTCGAAATGTCTTGTAACCGGGATTCCGAGTCTGATCGGGTCTTCCTGGGAGAAGGAATATCCTTCGTTGACCGTGAGAGCTTGTGATGGGCTAAGTTGGGACACCCCTGCAGGGTTTGAACTTTCGAAAGCCATGCCCGCGGTTATGGGCATATGGGAATTTGTTAATATCCGGTTGTAGAAAACTTGACACTTAGCTTAATTAAAATGCATCAACCGCGTGTGTAGCCGTGATGGTCTCTTCTCGGCGGAGTCCGGGAAGTGAACATGGTTCTTGTGTTATGCTTGAACGTAAGTAGCTTCAGGATCACTTCTTGATCACTTCTAGCTTCACGACCATGCTTTGCTTCTCTTCTCGCTCTTATTCGCGTAAGTTAGCCACCATATATGCTTAGTGCTTGCTGCAGCTCCACCTCACTACCTTTTCCTACCCATAAGCTTAAATAGTCTTGATCTCACGGGTGTGAGATTGTTGAGTCCTCATGGCTCACAGATACTTCCAAACAGTTGCAGGTGCTGATGATACCAGTGCAGATGACGCAACCCAGCTCAAGTGGGAGATCGATGAAGTTCTTGATCGTTGTTTTCTTTCGTTTCTTGTTGATCAGTAGTGGAGCCCAGTTGGGACGATCGGGGATCTAGCATTCGGGGTTGTCTTCCTTTTATGTTGGCTCTAGAGTCGGACCTTGATTGTATTCTGGATGCTGTATGTTTAAATTGTATTTGTGTGAAGTGGCGATTGTAAGCCAACTCTTTATCCCTTTCTTACTCAGTACATGGGATGTGTAAAGATTACCCCTCTTGTGACATGCCTATCATGCAGTTATGCCTCTAAGTCGTGCCCCGACACATGGGAGATATAGCCGCATCGTGGGTGTTACAAGTTGGTATCAGAGCCTTCCCCGACTTAGGAGCCCCCTGCTTGATCGAATCGCTGACGTTGTTGAGTCTAGAAAAATGTTTTGAGTCTTATAGGATTATATATATCGGAGAGTAGGATTCTTTTTACTCCTCAGTCCCTTTGTCGCTCTGGTGAGGTCTCCTAGCGTAGAGTTTTGACTCTTCTCTCCTCAAATTTCACAAAAAAAATTAGGATCATGCGGGTATCTTGGAATTGTTCCGATGGTTTTGTGACGAGAACATTGTTCTTGGTGCCTCCTGACATTTAGGGGTTCTAGTAGTGTCCCGGGGAGTTGAGCTCTAAGGTGTTGTCGTCACAATTTTATCCTTGCAGTTCTGGAACACCTGAGTTCGACGACATCAAAAATCTCTTTTATGCAGTTGTTGGTGAGATAACCTCGACGCCACCCAGTACTGGGGCGGGAGTTCGGGAGTATTGCCATAACTCGTATAACGGATGCTTTTCGAAGGTTGAGGTAAACGATTTCCGAAGGTTTCTTGGTTATGTGTTGAAGGATGGATACAACTGGATGTAGGATTTGCTAGTTTTGGGTGAGATATTATGCTTCCCCTGTATCCCCAACACCTGATTGCATAACCAGAAAGTTTCGGGAGTTTAGAAGTGGGAATTCAAGTATCACGTAGGATATCTTTCCAACAGACACATGATACGATATGGGATCTATCATATGTTTGTTTCCGGCTTATCTCCTAAGCCAATCCTTTGTTTTGTTTTGGTTTGTGGTATTCGAGTTGCTTCGATGTCAAAGTGTTGATTCCATACCTTTTCCTAAGCGGTATTCTCATATTTCTATGTGAATACTAATCCTTCATGATAATCGAGATTGTCATGTCAATCCTTTTCAACTGGCGTGTTTCTCTTCAAGCGGATCCGATCATTTTCAACATCCGCAAGATCAACTCTAAGTTTTCTCAATGGTGTTTGTTTCATCCGTCCCCAAGTTGCCTTTGTTCTCCCGCCCACCCACCCCTTGTTCTTGAAGGACTCAGATTTCTAAATCAACTATCCATTTTATTCATGTGAAGCCTCTTCATCCTTTTCTTTCAAGTTTCGATCCATTGATTTATCGTGGAGTTGCTAAGGAAGCTTCAAGTTCATCAATATTCGTTCTCTTTCTTCTCCGGTGGATTCAAGTCAAGCCTTGTCGATCATATCTTTTCCTCGTTCCAAATGTTTTCTCTTGCCATTGCACATCTTAATCATTCACCTCTCGCTATTCTTTTGTTCCGGAGTGCTGAAGATATCTCAGAAGATTCAAGTTTTCCATTCTCAATTCGTTCAAGTTCTTTTGAGGATGTTATCTCATTCAAGCCATTTAAATCAACCGGTGCATTATATCTTCCTAAGCAATTGTTCAATGGTGTTTCTTTTGAGTGGGCCCTAACCCACAGGTCTTTCCCAGGATCTTACCCGACTCTTCTAATTTTTCCGGAGTTATTCTCAAATTCTTTTCATAGTTTGACATAAGAATGAATTATCATCAGTCATATGTATTTCTCCAAGATCTTTCACATTATTTTCATCATTGGTTCAACCTTTCTAATTTCCATTCTGGAGTGCCTCAACAATTCATGGTGGTATTTCTCATCGTCATTCTCAGCACTTGAAGACCGAAGAAGAGATTCTCTCAAATCTTGGTCCGTTCCCTCGAAGATGCGTAGTTCAAGCTTGATGCCATCCCCTCATAATTGTTTTTGATTGTGAGAAGTCTTTTCACCTATCCGGAGCAAATTCAAGATTATTTTCACTTTAATTCTCCAAAGGCCATCATGTCGGGTTTATTCATCCTCAACTTTCAGCTATTGTTCTCCAAAAATCTTACCGGTGCATCATTCAAATATTCGCTAATCAGCTCGGGATCTCTTCGTTCTCTTGTATCTATTTTCCCTCAAGTATCTTCATTCGTTTTCAAATTCTTTCCGGTGTTTCCTTATCTTTTCTTCGTTCGTTTTTCAATTCTTACGGTGGTTAGTGCAAGAGTTCTCTTCCTTGGTTATCATATCAATGCATTTGTTCTTTCCAATCATACCGGTGGTTCATTGAAGATTTTCCCAAGTTTGCGCTATGTCTATCCTTTTTACGAGAATAAGTAGTATGCCAAATCCGTTGCTTGTCATCAATTTAAATTGATGAAGGATAAGCATAATGTAATTCTTATTCTTGTTTCATCCAAGTGATTAATTCCTTATTCCGGAGGGTCATCAAAATTCTTGAATTTATTTGTCCATCTTTCTTTTCCGGAGTTCCATGTTTTCTGGTTTATCTATTCGCGAAGCTCCATCTAAATCATTACAAGGATTCACCTTGTGTTTTCAACTTCTATTTCTTTCTATCATTCTTTTATTACTAGAGTTCTTCATAGAGGCTCAATATGGTGGCTCATCAAGGATTTCTTTCATTCTTCAATTGTTCTTCAACATTTTCTCTCGAAGCTAAGTTCCGCCAAGCTTACTCAAAATTAAACATGGTGCTCATCACATGTCTTGTTTTCAGGAGTTCAAACTTTCTTCATCTTGCATTCCATAGTGCAATTCTTTCTACCTTATCTTTGAGATGGTGTTATGTCATTTTTGACAATTTCTGTGTGTTTCATGATTCACAAGTTCAGGAATGTGATATTTAAACCAATCATTTTCTTCCTTGGAGTTATCTTGGTATAGATTTCACCTAAAGCTTTCCATTGAGAATGTTGCTCCTTGTGGTGATTACCTATGATCCAAGTTTTCTTATCACCTCGATGGAAGAAGCTTTCTATCTTTTCTAACTCTCAATCCAATCTGTTGTTTCCCTTAGTGGCAGAATTTCATCTCATAATTTTGAGACGTTTTCCATAAGCCCACAACAACCTTATTCTTTTGTTGTTTAATTTGCAACAAATCCATTCAATCCTTCTGAAAGTGCTAATGGCACTTAAGCTATATTTTGGTGTGATGACAATGTGGTTAGTTCAACTAATATCAGTTGCTAAAGTTTATCTCAGGTTATTGGTTCTAAGCGCCCGCGATGGAGATGTGCGACTCCCCATTTCAAAAAGGACAAAGGTGTGGTCTTTTGACGCTTCGAAGGTTTAGTTTTGGTTTGCTTCGAGTCGTAGGAAAGACCACACTATTAAGAGGGATCTGTGTGGACAAATGTTGTGTGGGAATGCCTTTGCCGAGCCTTACTCTCTTACCCTTCCCACTCCAACCACCTCATATGAACCTAGTGTGTGTGTTGTGGTACTCAGAAAGTTGCAATAGTAAGTTATTGGGTACCCCGTGCGCACAGGGTCTTTTGACCCCTGTGCGCACGGGGTACTGGGTAACTCTCTGGGTACCCCATGCGCACAGGGTCTTTTGACCCCGTGCGCACGGGGTACTGCATAACTCTCTGGATACCCCGTGTGCACGGGGTCTTTTGACCCCCGTGCGCACGGGGTGGTGCTATTGTCTCTGGATACCCCATGCGCACGGGGCTGACTTAGCCCGTGCGCACGGGGTCCAACGGGCAGAAATCCCCACCCTCACATGAACACTATAAAAAGGCCTTTCTTCCTCTTCCAACCTTTAACCCTAATATCTTGTTAAGCTGCACCATTGATACACCCCATTTTGCTCAATACTCTCAATCCCTCCACCCAAACTTGTTAAAACTTTGGGGATTGGGAGAGCAAGACCCGATCTACAACTTGACCAAACCAAATCGCGTTCCCTGCAACATTTCTTCCCCATTGACTTGTTACTCTTGGAGCTTGGGCTCCTAGGCGGTTAGAGGTTCCTCGGAAGCTTCCTTGCTTGTGGTGTGCTCCGGAGAAGTTTGTAAAGGTGTGGTGGTCGCCTTCAAGACCAACCCCGAGTGGTTCGAGGCTCATCCGTTGGGGGTGACTCGAAGGAGAATAGGATGAGACTTTGGTGGCATTCCACAAGCTTTGGCTCCGGCACCGCTCCAAACGGAGATTAGCTCTTCCCCAAGGAAGAGTGAACTTCGGGTTAAAATCCGCGTCCTCGTCTCACTTGTGGTTAATCCTTTCCTGCACCTTTCTTTGTTGTTGTATGCTTGTTGGCTTGCTAAGTAGTTTTTGGCCTAGCTTTTCTTCTTGGAGCTTGCTTGCCATATAGGTTGCATTCACCTAGTTGCATATATAGTGAACTCTTTTATCCGCTAAGCCTTAAAATCTACAAGAAAGATTAAAATTTGTAGTCTCCTATTCACCCCCCCTCTGGTCGACCGTATCGATCCTTTCAATTGGTATCAGAGCCTCGTGCTCTAATATAAGGTTTTACAACCTTAGAAGATATGGTCGATCTAGGGAATGAGGGAGGTGGCCTATGCGGTGCGGGGGATGGTCAAAACCAACCCCCCGCCGCGACTGAGACACTTGGTGCTCCGGTCGTTGCTCCTGCCGCTACTACTAACCCGAATGTTCCCTTGACCGCGGCCGATCTTCTTTCAATGTTTGCGGACCTCAAAGTCTCTATGTTGAAAGAGGTTCATGCCTCGGTCAAGGAGGAAATTGATGCTCGCCTAAAGCCATCAGCGTCCGCATCAAAATCGTTTAACCCAAATGAGGTTCATGATGCAGATGACTTGAGGGAACCTCTTGCTTCCCCGGCTCGTACTCAAGTTCCCCAGTACAATCTCATGGAACCCCTTTACTCTCCTCAACCCTTGTAACATCCCCACATTAATCCTGTTGGGCCTCCGGCCCCTTTGAAAGATAATGCATTTGCTAAGTGGAAGCTAGATATGGAGTCTCACATGCGCAGTGCTTCAACTCAATTGTGGTGGATTGTGGTCAATGAATTCAACCCCAAGGACCCAATGAATCTCACTCCAAGGGAAGCAGTTGACGATCAACTCAATGCTACCGCACACAACATGCTTCGCAACGCTGTGACTGAAGACTATAGTGATTCCATTGCTCTTCTCAAAACCGCAAAGGAAATTTGGGATTGCCTTGAGGATGCTCTTGAAGGAGATGAAGCAATTCGAAGATCTCGGTTGGCCTTACTCAAACAAGAAGTCAATCTCTTTGTGAGGAATGAGGGTGAGTCCATAGAAGAGGACCGAAGGTTGAAGTCCCTTGTGCTCAACTTGATAACCTTTGGGTGCACTTGGGCAAATGATGAATTCATCAAGGACAAGTTCATAGATGTTATGGTTCTCACAGAACATACCATGGTCATGATGCTTCATCAACGTCCGGACTATCACAAGTTGACTTCGTCTCAAGTTTTTTCCACCTTATCTACCCATGTTCTTTTGGAAACCAAGTCCAAGAAAACATTTGCAATAGCTCAAGCAACCAAGAACTCCAATCTTGCCTTGAAGGCCAAGAAAGTGATGAGCCAATCCTCAAGGGAGGAAGAAGTGAGTGAAGAGATATGTGAGGAGGAAAATGATACCTCGTGCCCGACAAATGATTTTGCAGAAGACTTTGCTCTCTTAGTCAAGAAGTACTCTAGGACCATGGCAAACAAAGGAAGAAATCTTCAAGGGAGATCTTTTGGATGAAGGAAATGCTACAATTGTGATAGCCCAAGACACTTTGTTCATGATTGTCCATATGAGAGACGTGAAGACAAGTCCGAGAAGCTTGTGCTTAAGAAGAAGAAGTTCACCAAGTTTGCAAAGAGGAAGGATGACAAGGCTCTTGTTCATGAAGAATACATGTCTGGAGATGAAGATGACGGTGATGATGATCAAGTGGGCATGACCGCCTTCGCCATGCATGCCACTACCTCCTCCTCCACCAATGGCCTCTTCGACGCTCCAAACGAGGACAAGCCATTCACTCATCGATGCCTCATGGCCAAAGAGGTAAAAACAAAGTCCAAACCCAAGAGACCCGACAACTACACTCCCAATGTCTCATGTGAGATAGTGGAGGATGAGTGTGAGGAGGGTGTGGATAATGATGAGGAATCCTTAATGGCTTTCATGAAAACTCTTCATGGTGAAGCTCGTGCTCGTTTTGGCGATCTCCTTAAGTCACTCGCCGAACGCGATGACTTTATTGAGAACGTTGAGAACCTCCTTATAGAGGAAAAAGAGAGAGTTGATCTACTCGAGCACGAACTTAATGAAGAGAGTGTCATGAGAGCATCACTTGAGGAAGCCTTATCTGCTCATCAAATTGACTTTGTTAAAACAAACGATGCCTTGCAACTTGCTCTTGAAAATAAAGATGCTCTTAACGTTAGAGTTGAAAAACTTCTAGTTGACGATACAAGACTTGTTGAGGAGCATGAGTTCCTTGTGATTAGTTCCAAGGTTGTCAAAGGTGACCTCATTTCTCTCACCGAGTCTTACGCTTAATTAAAAGCTACAACCATTAAGTCTCTCACTTCCGTACCTCATATTGATTTAAATGATGATGCTTGTACGGCTAACTTTGCTCATGATTGCACCTCCCTTCAAGAGGAAAATAAGAAGTTGAAATCTCAAATTGAGAAAGGGATTGTATCATGCATCCAAGGGGAGATAAACCTAAACGATCTCTTGAGCAACCAAAAGGAGTGTGTTGCCAAGGAGGGAGTTGGGTTTAATCCCGCATCTAAGAGTGGTAAGAACAACAAGAAGAAGAACAACAAGAAGATTGGTCCGACTCCTTCCCCTCCCCAAAAGGTAGTGTTTGTGCAAGAAGGGCGCAAGGAAAAGGAGAAGGAAATGAAGGGTGTTGATAATGGTAAGGTCATTAGGGACAAGGCTATTCCCAAGAATTTTGCCGGCAAGAACAATCCATCATATGTTCTCATGAGAGGAGATGATGGCTATACCTTTGCAAAATTTGTTGGAACTAACTATGATGATTATGCTTGGACTATTTGGGTTCCCAAGACCCTTGTTGCTAACTCACCAGGACCCATTGCAAAATGGGTACCTATAACCAAAGCTTGATTATTGTAGGACTATGTCTCCGGTGGAACTCAATGGGTGATCAACAGTGGATGCACCAATCATATGACTGGAGAAAGGGAGATGCTTGTGGAGTTCATTGATTCACTCAAGGCCTCTTCGAACATCTCCTTCGGTGACAATAGCAAGGGAAAGGTATTGGGTTTGGGCAAGGTGGTAATCTCTAATGATTCATCTCTTGCAAATGTCATGCTTGTCCAATCCCTTCACTACAATTTACTTTCAACTATTCAATTGGCTCGTGCCGGATATGATTCACATTTTGGTGAATTCCATGTGATCGTATTTAAGAGGAGCAATCTCAAAGTGGTCTTTGTTGGGCATGTTGAACACAACCTTTACGTGGTTGATTTCTCGAAAGAGAAAACTCATCTTGCAACATGCGTAATGGCCAAGGCCGACGTGGGGTGGCTATGGCACCGTAGGCTAGCCAACGTAGGCATGAGAAATTTACAAGCTCTCTTAAAGGGGGAGCACATCCTTGGACTAACCAATGTGTGTTTTGCCAAAGATCGTCCTTGTAGTGCTTACATTGCCGGAAAGCTTCATGAAAAAGCTCATAAAGTGAAGACTATCATCACCACCTTGAGGCCCCTCGAGCTTATCCATTTCGATCTATTTGGGCCTCCAACATATGATAGTTTGGGAGGAAGGAGATATTGCCTTGTCATTGTTGATGACTTCACAAGATATACTTGGGTGCTATTTCTCAAGACTAAAGATGAAACTCAAGAAACCTTCATCAACTTTGCCAAAGAAGCTCAACGTCAACATAACTGTGAGATCAAGGCAATCCGAAGTGACAATGGCATCGAGTTCAAAAACTATACAATGGATGAATTCTTGAGTGAAGAGGGGATAAAGCATCAATATGCCGCACCATATACTCCCCAACAAAATGGTGTCGCGGAGAGGAAGAATCAGACTCTTATTGAGATGGCTAGGACCATGCTTGATGAGTACAAATCACCATACAAGCTTTGGGCAGAAGCCATCAACACCGCGTGCCATGCTTCAAACCGGCTTTATCTTCGCGAGCTCAAGAACAAGACCCCTTATGAGCTCCTAATTGGGAGAAAACCCAATGTCAAATACTTTCGGGTATTCGGTTGTAAGTGTTTCATTTTAAACAAAAAATCCCGGTTAGCTAAATTTGAGTCTAGAACTTATGAGGGCATATTTGTTGGATATGCATCAAACTCTCATGCTTACCGAGTTCTCAATAAATCCACCGGATGCATTGAGGAAACAGTAAATGTGGAGTTTGATGAAGATAATGGCCCCCGCATGGAGCAAATTGTTCCTAGTGTTGTAGGTGATGAGGCTCCTTCACAAGCTATAAGGACAATGGGGATAGGCCACATTCTCCCACAAGAAACACCCCATGTCCAAGTAGAAGAAGAAGGAGTAAGAGCCCCTCTTGAGGATTTTCCACAAGGGAAGTCATCACCGAAACCACTTGTACAAGATGCCTTGGGAAGTAATGAACCTATCCAAGAACAAGTTCAAGACCCTCATATTCCTGAGCAAGATCAAGACCAAACTCTTCCGAACAATGAAGAACCAATCATTGAGGCTCAAGATCAAGCTCAAAGTCATGATCAAGATCTAGATCATCCCCAACCACAAGTGTCTTCATCGTCATCATGTCCTACTGAGCAAGAACCTGTGGTTGCAAAGAGAAGAGTGTCTCCAAGGCTAAAGCAATCTCAAGGGCAAGCTTCTTCATCAAGTCCAAAACCAAGTGAAGAAGAGCTTGACCGCAAAGAGCAAAAAGTGGCCGCCAAGCTAAAACATCTTCAACACCTCACCGAGAACATCTACAGAAGCATCAAAAAGGGGGTAACTACTCGTAGACGTTCGGCAAACTTTTGTGAACATCACTCGTTTGTCTCTTGTGTTGAACCCCTTAAGGTGGAAGATGCCCTTGACGATCCGGATTGGATAGATGCCATGCATGAAGAACTCAACAACTTCACACGCAACAAAGTGTGGACCCTTGTAGAAAGACCCAAGGAATTTCATAATTTCATTGGAACAAAGTGGATTTTCAAGAACAAACAAGATGAATATGGACAAGTAATAAGGAATAAGGCAAGGTTAGTGGCACAAGGTTTCACCCAAGTTGAAGGTTTGGACTTTGGTGAAAATTTTGCCCCCGTTACCCGTCTCGAATCCATTCACATCTTGCTTGCTTATGCCTCTCATCATGATTTCAAATTATATCAAATGGATGTTAAGAGTGCATTTCTTAATGGTCCTCTTAAGGAGTTGGTGTATGTCAAGCAACCTCCCGGTTTTGAAGACCCCGATCACCCCTCTCACGTTTATGAACACCATAAGGCACTCTATGGACTCAAACAAGCACCTCGTGCTTGGTATGATCACCTTATGGCGTTCCTAAGCGAGAAGGGGTTCCAGATTGGGTTAATAGATTCCACTCTCTTTACGAAGAGGGTAAAAGGAGAGTTGTTTGTCTGCCAAATATATGTTGATGATATTATCTTTGGGTCAACTAACCATGCTATTAACGTTGAGTTTGAGAATCTTATGACTAAGGAATTTGCGATGAGCATGATGGGAGAGTTGAAGTTCTTTCTCGGTTTTCAAGTGAAGCAATTGAGAGGCGGAACCTTCATCAATCAATCTCGCTATATCCAAGACATGCTCAAGAGATTCAAAATGCAAGAAGTCAAGCCAATGAAGACACCCATGGCCACAAATGGTCAACTTCATCTTGATCCAAATGGTAAAGAAGTGGATCAAAAGGTATATCGCTCTATGATCGGTTCCTTGCTTTACCTTTTTGCATCTAGGCTGGATATTATGTTGAGTGTGTGTATGTGTGCAAGATTTCAATCCGCTCCTAAGGAGAGCCACTATTCGGCAGTGAAAAGGATCCTTCGATATTTGGTTCATACCCCAAACTTGGGCCCTTGGTATCCCAAGGGATCATCATTTGAGTTAATGGGTTACTCGGATTCGGATTGGGCCGGAGACAAGGTTGATCGCAAGTCCACATCCGGCCCATGTCAATTCCTAGGGAGATCATTGGTTAGTTGGTCTTCAAAGAAGCAAAATTGTATATCTCTCTCCACAGCCGAAGCCGAGTATATTGCTGCCGGAAGTTGTTGTGCCCAATTACTATGGATGAGGCAAACTTTGATGGATTACGGTGTGAAATGTGACAAAGTGCCTCTTTGGTGTGACAATGAAAGTGCCATCAAGATTGCCGAGAATCCGGTTCAACATAGCAAGACCAAGCATATTGAGATTCGTCATCATTTCATTAGAGATCATGTGGCCAAGGGAAACATTGAGTTACTCCATGTCAACACCGAGAATCAACTAGCAGACATCTTCACCAAGCCCCTTGACGAAGCAAGATTCTGCGAGTTAAGGCATGAGCTAAATATCGTGGATATTAGTAACTTCGGATGAAACTCTTACTCGCACACACATACTCATGTACTATCTTGCTTAGATGTAGGCACATGTCTAGGGGGAGCTATCTCAACTCATGAGCTATCTTATCCTAGAAGTGCATAAAACAAACACAATCTTTCACATAAGCCACTTTAGGTGGTACTTGTGCTTCAAAGATGAGTATTGGTCTTGGGCCCAAGGTTCACATCTTCGTGGTGCCATACCAAGTAAACTCAAACATGGTGGCCTTGGCCACCGCCCTTGCTTGAGGGTTTTGTCTGTGTGTGTGGTGTGGTGTTTCTTTTCTTTTTTTGGTTGGTTCTCCTGGCTTCTTTTGGTACAAGTGCTCCACATATACCCTTTCCATAGTAATAGGACTTTCCTCGCGGCGTGTTCAGAAACATAGACCAAGTGCCTTGTGAAGTAGGGGTACGAGTATACACTCAGCCCTGGATTTAAAGATCCACTCATGTCAAAGTTCCTGAATACCCCGTGCGCACGGGCCTGTACCGTGCCCACGGTCCCCCCGTGCCCACGGGCTCTGTACCATGCGCACGGGACCCCCGTGCGCACGGGACCCCCGTGCGCATGGGGTCTGCGGTTTCTGGTCCTGAAGAGGTGGGGTGTGGGGGGGGGGCTCGGGTTCATTCCCACCAATTCGCCCCCTCCACTCCCCAGGAAGCCTCCTATAACACCCCAAGACCGGAGCTTCAGATGCCTTCCATGTTTCCGGGTTTCGTCGTGTGATTTGTTTGGTTCATCATTTTCATCTTTGCGTCATGTGCATTTGCATCATGTCATCATGTCATCATGTCTTTAATCTTTGCATCTCAAAACAAATAATTAAATCGTATGGATTTTCAGTCCATTTAAACTGAGGGAGTTCACCTGGTGATTTCTCTATATAGCATATCCTCCTAATAATTATGGAGCTATCATTAAATATTCCATTCTTTTGGAATTAACCATTGACACACTTGCAAATAAATCCCAATGCCTATGTTATCTCAATTCTTGATCTCCGACTTGTCCTCATATTCTTTTATCGTTTTATCGAGGCTCTTCCTAAATGTTCAACATTTTTGGGAACTTCGGATCCCTACTCCTTTCAAACGAGTTGAATTAAATTCAAATACATTTGAATTTAATCTTTCAATCTTGGCCATTTCTATTTTCGCAGAAAGAGCACATTTTTGTGAATCCGGCAAAATTATCCCCATGCTCCAATTCTGTCCCTAACCCTCTCTTCTTCTTTTTTCACTAATGTTTTTTGCTGCTAAAGAAATATGAGTGGGAGGGAGAGGTCTGCCAGGCCGGCCTGCTTCCCCACTTCTCTCTAGGGCCCATGCCTAGGCCCAACCAGCCGACGGCTCCAAGGCCATCTCCCGCAGCCCACTGCTCTAACCCTAGCTGTTCGCTCCCTTCCCCCCGATCCACCTCGCGCCACCAGAAACAGGGAACCGCACTCGGTCCTCCTCTGCCCGATTCCATCTCCCCGATCCCCTCGTTCTTTCCCTCGATCCCTTTCCTCGTTTCACCTCGCTGCGCCGCCAGGAGAGCCCCGTGCCCGATCCCTTTCCTCCCCCCGTCGACCCTCTCCCTCTCGTCTCCTAGCTCGGACCATGCACCTCCTCCATGGCCTTCCTCCACCCCTGGCCTGCTACCCACATCCTCGACCCGCCACCAGGGAGGAGTCCCGCTCGGTCCCCCTCGTCCTCCTCCTCTGTGCCGAGCCACCTCCATGGCCGCCGAGCCACCACCTTACGCCGCCCGTTCGTCGCACCACTGCTGCGTCCTGCTTCTCCCGACGCCGCTACGCGCCAAGTCTCAACCGGAGCACCGTGCTTCTGCCGTCGCCGCACCAAGCTCCCTGCTCCTGCCGACGGAGCCCTGCACCAGGCTCGACCCCGAGCAGCACCGCTCTGCTTCTCCACTAGAGCTCTTCTCCCGTGCGCCGTCGCCGTCCAAGTCCAGCAAGCCACCGCACCGCTGCCTCGCTGCAGCTGCTCCTTCGCTGTTCTGTTCTGCTGCCTCCCGCGTTCGGTCGCCGCCGGTGCCCATGACCAGCGTTGTGCCTCTGCTCGTGATTGCCGCTGCCAGTGTGCGCACCCTGCTGCTACTTTGTCGGCCGCCTCCCTTCGTTGACCACCAAGAACCGGGGCCTATTTTGTTGCTTCGTTTGGATGCGTCAAAGTTCCTCTACTAGCCGTGCACGCCTCTGGATTCGTCCAAGTTCAGACAATGTTTTTGTATAACTACGTCGCGGAGACCAAGACCGGCAAGTCCACACGGGAGCCCGAACGACTACTTCCACGATGATGCGAGTACAAGTACCTTCGACGTGTTTTTTTCCGCCAAGTACCGCGACACCCAGATCCCTCGGATCAGTCAAGTTCATCTACGAAAACATGTATGACCGTCGTCGAGACCGCAAAGTACCTCTATGCACGGATATCGCCAAGTACCACGATACCGACGACATCCACTACTACTGTCGCTGAGGGTTTCGTCAAGTTCAACTTCTTTGGCTACAAACAGTGATGACCCGAACATCTACGGACGTGCACGACCACCGTCGCCCGAAGAACCGCGGGTCACAAGTGCCGGGAACAACTACCGTCGCCGTGGATCCGACAAGTTCGCAAGAAGGACAACTTCCCACAATGACCCGTGAACAACTACTTCCACGAAGACCGTGTACAACCACCGTCGTGAGAACATATACTTCCTCTACTTTGCACCGATCCCGGGACCGCTCCGGGAATGAACCCTTCGAAGGTATAACCCTCGAGATGACGCCCATGAACAAATGTTGTGTGTTGTATGAGATGCTCGTGCTTGCTCCGTGCTCGAATTGTCGGTGCACGTCGCCCCTCTTTTTTGCCTTGCCACCGACATGTGGGAACTCGGTATCCGAGTTCACCCCACCATCCTTGCATGTCATGTTCCGCACACTTCCCCTTTGCATCAGTATCTCAATTGAGTTACCGGAACCGGGACGTTGCCGTGGCACCGCTTCCGTTATCATTGCCGTGGCACCCCTTCCGTTTCCGCCATGATGACAAATGCTTCATAATATGCTCTTGTTAACTTTGTCATAAAACCTTGCATAAATTTGTTCATGTCATCCGCATCATGATAACAACAATTAAAATGTTTAAAATTGTTGTTGCATTAAATTTCTAAATGCATATGGGGATTTACCGGATTCGTTGTTTGTTATATCTGGCCCCATTTAAAATTTGGTTAGATAGATAATTCCTTTATGTTTCACCTCTTGACATGCTTAACAACATTTAACATTGTTGGGTACATAAACGAGATCAAACTAAATAATCAATGTGGTGTTCCATCAATATGCAACCCATTGCATATTGAGCTCCACTTAATTTGTAGTTTTGGTTGTTGCACTTTGCCATGCCATGCATATTTAAACTGGACATGCATCATACTTGTTTGCGCATTGTGCCATGCTTATGTGGTGGTTGTTTACTATGTTGTTTGCTTCTTTCTGGTGTTGCTTCTTCGGGTTAGTTCCGATAACGTCGTGTTGTGAGGACCCGTTCGACTACGTCTGTTTGTCTTCTTCATGGACTCGTTCTTCTTCCTTGCGGGATTTCAGGCAAGATGACCATACCCTCGAAATCACTTCTATCTTTGATTGCTAGTTGCTCGCTCTTTTGCTATGGCTATGCTGCGATACCTACCACTTGCTTATCATGCCTCCCATATTGTTGAACCAAGCCTCTAACCCACCTTGTCCTAGCAAACTGTTGTTTGGCTATGTTACCGCTTTGCTCAGCCCCTCTTATAGCGTTGTTAGTTGCAGGTGAAGATTGGAGCTTGTTCCATGTTGGAACATGGATTTTTTGTTGGGATATCACAATATCTCTTATTTAATTAATGCATCTATATACTTGGTAAAGGGTTGTTCCACTCTTGCCGCCCTAGTTTCTGTCATATCGGTGTTATGTTCCCGGATTTTGCGTTCCTTACGCGGTTGGGTTATAATGGGAACCCCTTGACAGTTCGCCTTGAATAAAACTCCTCCAGCAAGGCCCAACATTGGTTTTACCATTTTCCACCTAGCCTTTTTTCTTTCCCTTGGGTCGGCCGGCTCAAGGGTCATCTTTGTTAAACCCCCGGGCCAGTGCTTCTCTAAGTGTTGGTCCAACCCAGAGCACCGTGCGGGGCCGTCCCTTGGCAACTTGGGTTACGTTGGCTCCCGTATGCTTAGCTTATCCGGTATGCCCTGAGAACGAGATATGTGCAGCTCCTATCGGGATTTGTCGGCACAGCGGGTGGTCTTGCTGGACTTGTTTTACCATTGTCGAGGATGTCTTGTAACCTGGATGCCGAGCCTGATCGGATTGTCTTGGGAGAAGGAATATCCTTCGTTGACCGTGCGAGCTTGTGATGGGCTAAGTTGGGACACCCCTGCAGGGATTTGAACTTTTGAAAGCCGTGCCCGCGGTTATGAGCAGATGGGAATTTGTTAATGTCCGGTTGTAGAAAACCTGAAGTTGATCTTTATTAAAATACATCAACCGCGTGTGTAACCGTGATGGTCTCTTTCCGGCGGAGTCCGGGAAGTGAACACGGTGTTGGAGTTATGCTTGACGTAGGTTGCTCTAGGATCACTTCTTGATCATAGTTTCTCGGTCGTGCATTGCCTTCTCTTCTCGCTCTCATTTGCGTATGTTAGCCACCATATATGCTAGTCACTTGCTGCGGCTCCACCTCATACCTTTTCCCTACCATAAGCTTAAATAGTCTTGATCGCGAGCGTGTGAGATTGCTGAGTCCCTGTGACTCACAGATTACTTCCAAAACCAGTTTGCAGGTGCCGATGATACCATGCAGGTGACGCAACCTAGCTCAAGGAGGAGCTCGATGAAGACCTTGTTCGTTATGTTGTTCCGTTTTTCAGTTGATCAGTAGTGGAGCCCAGTTGGGGTCGATCGGGGATCTGTGTAACATTTGGGGTAGTCTTCTTTCATTTTGGTTCCGTAGTCGGACCTTGATTGTATCTGGATGATGTAATGCTTTATTCATGTATTGTGTGAAGTGGCGATTGTAAGCCATCTATGTATCTCTTTCCCTTATGTATTACATGGGTTGTGTGAAGATTACCTCACTTGCGACATTGCTTTCAATGCGGTTATGCCTCTAAGTCGTGCTTCGACATGTGGGAGATATAGCCGCATCGAGGGTGTTACAAGTTGGTATCAGAGCCTTCCCCGACTTAGGAGCCCCCTGCTTGATCGAATCGCTGGCGTTGTTGAGTCTAGAAAAATGTTTTGAGTCATTTAGGATTATATATATCAGAGAGTTAGGAATTCTTTTTACTCCCCAGTCCCTTCATCGCTCTGGTGAGACATCCTGACGTAGAGTTTTGACTCTTTTCTTCTCAAATTTCACTAAAAAAAATTCTTAGGATCACGCGGGTATCTTGGAATTGTTCCAATGGTTTTGTGACGAGAACATTGTTCTTGGTGCCTCCTATCATTTAGGGGTTGTGGTAGTGTCCCGGGGAGTTGAGCTCCGAGGTGTTGTCGTCACAATTTTATCGTTGCAGTTCGGGAATACCTTAGTTTAGTTTCGCCGACATCGAAAATCTCTTTTATGCAGTTGTTGGTGAGATAACCTCGACGCCACCCAGTACTGGGGCGGTAGTTCGGGAGTATTGCCATAACTCGTATAACAGATGCTTTTCGAAGGTTGAGGTAAACGATTTCCGAAGGTTTCTCGGTTATGTGTTGAAGGATGGATACAACTGGATGTAGGATTTGCTAGCTTTGGGTGAGATATTATGCTTCCCCTGTATCCCCAACACCTGATTGCATAACCGGAAAGTTTCGGGAGTTCATAAGTGGGAATTCAAGTAGCTCTTAGGATATCTTTCCGATAGATGTATGATATGAAATTGGGGTTCGACGTCTAGTGGTCCACCTATCCACAGTTGGTTTTACAGTGGTCTCGTTGTGTCTTAAAGAGTCCTTGGCTATGCCGACTCGGGGACGCTTCATATGTCATGTGCACTACCTTGTACATGATGGTGCTGTACGATCGAGCCCGTGTAGGCCCCACCACGAAAACTTCGGACGAAATCTCTATCATATGTTTGTTCCAGCTTATTTCGCAAGCCGATCCTTTGTTTTGTTTTGAGTTGTGGTATTCGAGTTGCTTCGATGTCAAGTGTTGATTCCATACTTTGCCTAAGTGGTGTTCTCATATCCCTATGTGAATACCAACCCTTCATGATAATCAAGATTGTCATGTCAGTCCTTTTCATCCATCTCCAAATTGTCTTTGTTTTTCCCGCCCGCCCACCCTTTTTCCTCAAGGACTCAGATGTCTTAATCAAGCATCCATCTTATGGATGTGAAGTCTCTCCATTCTTTTCCGTCAATGTTCTTATCCGGTGATTCTCAGGAAGATGCTAGCGGAGTTTCAAGTTTGTCACTCTTCGCTCATTTTCTTTTTCGGTGGATTCAATTCAAGCTTTGTTGATCATATCCTTTTCCTTGTTTCAATGTTTTTCCATGTCGGTGCACCCCATAATCATTCACCTCTCGCTATTCATTTGTTCCGGAGTGCTGCAGATATCTCAGAAGATGCTAGTGCTTATTCTCATTCTTTCAAGCTCTTTCGAGATTGTTATCTCATTCAAGCCTTTTAATTCAACAGGTGCGTTCTCTCTTTTCAAGTAATCTTTTCAACGGTGTTTCTCTTGAGTGGGCCCTAACCCACAGGTCTTCTCCCAGGATCTTACCTGACTCTTCTAATTCTTCCTGGAGTTATTCTCAAATTCTTTTCAAAGTTTGACGTAAGAATGAGTTATCATCAGTCAAATGCCTTGCTCCAAAATCTGTCGAATTCTTTTCATCGTTGGCTCAACCTCTTCGTTTTGATTCTTCCGGAGTGTCTAAATAATTCATGGTGGTGTTTCTCATAGTCATTCTCGACATTCGAAGACCGAAGAAGAATTTTTCCTCCATATCTTGCTCCATTCTCTTCAAGATTCGTGATTCTAGCTTGTTGCCATCCTCTCATAATTGTTTTTCAGTCGTGATAATTCTCTTCATCCTTCCGGAGCATTTCAGGAGTACTTTAGCTTGTTTCTTCGGAGCCCATCATCTCAGAATTATTCATTCTCAGTGTGTAACTATCGTTCTCCAAATCTTACCGGTGCATCATTCAAATATTCTCTAATCGGTCCGTGATCTATTCATTTCACTTGTATCTAAATTCTCTCAAACATCTTCGTTCTTTTGCTAATTCTTCCCGGTGCTTCGATATCTTTCTTTTGATCGTTCCCAATTCTTATGGTGGTTTGCTCAAGATTCTCTTCCATGGTGATCATATCAATTCATTCGTTGTTTCAATTCTACCGGTCTTTCATTGAAGACCTTATCAAGTTATCGATATCTCTCTTAATCCTTTTCAACGAGAATAAGTAGTATGCCAAATCCGTTTGCTCGTCATCAATTTAAATTGATGAATGATAAGCATAATGTAATTATTATTCTTGTTTCATCCAAGTGATTAATTCCTTATTCCGGAGGTTTATCAAAATTCTCGGTTTCAATTGTTTCATCTTTTCTTCCCGGAATTCCAAGCTCTCTCAATTATATCATCGCGAAGCTCCATCTAAATCATTGCAAGGCTTCAACCTTATTCTTTTCATCCTTATTTTTGTGTGATCATTCTTCTGTTGCCGGAGTTCTTCATGGAGGTCCTACATGTTGGTTTATCAAGGATTTGATTCATTCTCGAAGTGCTCATTGAGATTCTTTTCAAAGGAGCTCAAGTATTCTGCATCTTGCAATCCGGAGTGCAATGCTTTCGTCCGTATCCTAGGAGGTGGTATTATGTCATTCTTGATAATTTGAGCTTCTGTGTCATGATTCACATGTTGTTAAGAATGAGGTATTTTAAATCCATCAATCTCGTCATTGGAGTTATCTTGGGTTATATTTCACCTAAAGCCTTCCCTAAGGATTGTTGCTAATTATGGTGCTCATAAATGACCCAAGTTCTTCATTTATCCTCCCGGTGAAATAAGTTCTCGCCTCCTTGTTGATATCAATCCAATCTATTGTTTTTCGTTAGTGGCAGAATTTCACCTCATAGTTTTGAGATGTTCTCCATAAGCCCACTACAAGCTTACTCTTTTCGTTGTTGGTTTTTCAAACAACTCCGTTCGAACCTTCTCCTAAAGATGCTTTTCCAAGCTCATTTGAGGTAGAAGATGTGGTCTCTCCTCCATTCTTTTAATTCCATTCTTTAATTTGTTTCAGAGGCATTGTGATGTTGCTCTCTTCTACCCATCATCTTGTTTGATCTAGATTATGTTCTTTTCCTTGCTTATCCGTTTAACCGAAGTGTCGTGCCCCTTTTAAAGTTCTTTCTACTTATCTATTCTTGCATCTCTATTCAACAAGAGTGTTGCCCGAATTTATTCTTCCTTGTTCTTTTTCCGAACGGAATGTTTTTCAACTTCGTCATCTTTGTTGTATTCTTTTCTCGCAATGGCTTAACCTTTTCAAGGTTCTTTGTTTTCACTCGTTTGTCAAAGAAGCAACTTAGTCTTACCTCTTCTCTTCCTTTTCTGTTTTCCCCGGTGCCATTCTAGATCTCGGGACGAGATCCTCTCTTAGTGGTGGAGTGTTGTAACGCCCCAAGACCGGAGCTTCAGATGCCTTCCATGTTTCCGGGTTTCGTCGTGTGATTTGTTTGGTTCATCGTTTTCATCTTTGCGTCATGTGCATTTGCATCATGTCATCATGTCTTTAATCTTTGCATCTCAAATCAAATAATTAAATCGTATGGATTTTCAGTCCATTTAAACCGAGGGAGTTCACCTGGTGATTTCTCTATATAACATATCCTCCTAATAATTATGGAGCTATTATTAAATATTCCGTTCTTTTGGAATTAACCATTGACACACTTGCAAATAAATCCCAATGCCTATGTTATCTCAATTCTTGATCTCCGACTTGTCCTCATATTCTTTTATCATTTTATCGAGGCTCTTCCTAAATGTTCAACATTTTTGGGAACTTCGGATCCCTACTCCTTTCAAACGAGTTGAATTAAATTCAAATACATTTTAATTTAATCTTTCAATCTTGGCCATTTCTATTTTCGTGGAAAGAGCACATTTTTGTGAATCCGGGGAAATTATCCCCATGCTCCAATTTTGTCCCTAACCCTCTCTTCTTTTTTTTCACTAATGTTTTTTGCTGCTAAAGAAATATGAGGGGGAGGGAGAGGTCTGCTAGGCCGGTCTGCTTCCCCACTTCTCTCTAGGGCCCATGCCTAGGCCCAACCAGCCGCCGGCTCCAAGGCCATCTCCCGCAGCCCACTGCTCTAACCCTAGCCGTTCGCTCCCTTCCCCCCGATCCACCTCGCGCCGCCAGAAATAGGGAAACGCGCTCGGTCCTCCTCTGCCCGATTCCATCTTCCCGATCCCCTCGTTCTCTCCCTCGATCCCTTTCCTTGTTTCCCCTCGCTGCGCCACCAGGAGAGCCCCGTGCCCGATCCCTTTCGTCCTCCCGTCGACCCTCTCCCTCTCGTCTCCTAGCTCGCACCATGCACCTCCTCCATGGCCTTCCTCCACCCCCTGGCCTGCTACCCACCTCCTCGACCCGCCACTAGGGAGGAGTCCCGCTCGGCCCCCCTCGTCCCCCTCCTCTATGCCAAGCCACCTCCATGGCCGCCGAGCCACCACCTTACGCCGCCCGTTCGTGGCCCCACTGCTGCGTCCTGCTTCTCCCGACACCGCTGCGTGCCAAGTCTCAACCGGAGCACCGCGCTTCTGCCGTCGCCGCACCAAGCTCCCTGCTCCTGCCGCCGGAGCCCTGCACCAGGCTCGACCCCGAGTAGCACCACTTCGCTTCTCCACTGGAGCTCTTCTCCCGTGCGCCGTCGCCGTCCAAGTCCAGCAAGCCACCGCACCGCTGCCTCGCTGCAGCTGCTCCTTCGCTGTTCCGTTCTGCTGCCTCCCGTGTCCGGTCACCGCCGGTGCCCACGACCAGCGTTGTGCCTCTGCTCGTGGATGCCGCTGCCTGTGTGCGCACCCTGCTGCTACTTCGTCGGCCACCTCCCTTCGTTGACCACCAAGAACCGGGGCTTATTTTGTTGCTTCGTTTGGATGCGTCAAGTTCCTCTACTAGCCGTGCACGCCTCTGGATTCGTCCAAGTTCCGACGATGTTTTTGTACAACTACGCCGAGGAGACCAAGACCAGCATGTCTACACGGGAGCCCGAACGACTACTTCCACGATGATGCGAGTACAAGTACCTTCGACGTGTTTTCTTTTCACCAAGTACCGCGACACCCAGACCCCTCGGATCAGTCAAGTTCATCTACGAAAACATGTATGACCGTCGTCGAGACTGCAAAGTACCTCTACGCACGGATATTGCCAAGTACCACGATACCGACGACATCCACTACTACGGTCGCCGAGGGTTTCGTCAAGTTCAACTTCTTTGGCTACGAACGGTGATGACCCGAACATCTACGGACGTGCACGACCACCGTTGCCCAAAGAACCGCGGGTCACAAGCGCCGGGAACAACTACCGTCGCCGTGGATCCGACAAGTTCGCAAGAAGGACAACTTCCCACAACGACCCGTGAACAACTACTTCCACGACGACCGTGTACAACCACCGTCGCGTGGACATATACTTCCTCTACTTTTCACCGAACCCGGGACCGCTCCGAGAATGCACCCTTCGAAGGTATAACCCTCGAGACGACACCCGTGAACGAATGTTGTGTGTTGTATGAGATGCTCGTGCTTGCTCCGTGCTCGAATTGTCGGTGCATGCCGCCCCTCTTTTTGCCTTGCCACCGACATGTGGGAACTCGGTATCTGAGTTCACCCCACCATCCTTGCATGTCATGTTCCGCACACTTCCCCTTTGCATCAGTATCTCAATCGAGTTACCGGAACCGGGACGTTGCCGTGGCACATCTTCTGTTATCATTGCCGTGGCACCCCTTCCGTTTCCGTCACGATGACAAATGCTTCATAATATGCTCTTGTTAACTTTGTCATAAAACCTTGCATAAATTTGTTCATGTCATCCGCATCATGATAACAACAATTAAAATGTTTAAAATTGTTGTTGCATTAAATTTCTAAATGCATATGGGGATTTACCAGATTCATTGTTTGTTATATCCGGCCCCATTTAAAATTTGGTTAGATAGATAATTCCTTTATGTTTCACCTCTTGACATGCTTAACAACATTTAACATTGTTGGGTACATAAATGAGATCGAACTAAATAATCGATGTGGTGTTCCGTCAATATGCAACCCGTTGCATATTGAGCTCCACTTAATTTGTAGTTTTGGTTGTTGCACTTTGCCGTGTCATGCATATTTAAACTGGACATGCATCATACTTGTTTGCGCATTGTGCCATGCTTATGTGGTGGTTGTTTACTATGTTGTTTGCTTCTTTTTGGTGTTGCTTCTTCGGGTTAGTTCCGATAACGTCGTGTTGTGAGGACCCGTCCGACTACGTCCGTTTGTCTTCTTCATGGACTCGTTCTTCTTCCTTGTGGGATTTCAGGCAAGAAGACCATATGTCACACCCTGATTTTCATGCCACAACACTTAAGCTAATAAATCATGATAAAATGTGGTTTGACAAAAACTTTTGAGTGTTTTGGACCTTGCCTTGATTGGATTTTGTTTGTTGTTTGCAAGTGCTCTAAAAATCAAATAAATCCTCGAACTCCTATACTCCTTCTCCTTGATCCAAAACCTTGCCGAATGATAATTCCATGTGTATAGGACATAAAAACAATTTCTTGCAAAAATATTTTGGCCAAAAAGAATTTTCTAAAATTAGTTTTCCAAAACCCCTGAATTGAGGTTTGCACTGCAAGTACTTGATTTGGGGTGTGAAAAATCTTTCAAAAGGTATATTTGAATCCTATTAGATATAGGACTCCCATAAACCACAAAAATATAATTTTAAAAGTTATTTCCTATTTTATTTAAAAGCTTTTTCTTAAGGCCAGAAATGATCTTTAATAGGGAAAAATTATTTTATTGTTTCAAAAATATTTGACAAAAATCATGGAAACTCAATGGACATATAGTGTCCATATATAAGAGTTTCAACACATGGCCATGTTCGAAATATTGGTCAAATCCCTCAAAAACCATTTCTGCCCATTTCAAGGATTTGAAATATTTCTATAGGAAATATTCCCCAAGAATTCAAAGAAAATTCTAGCATGTCACATATGACATGTTTGATGATCTGGCCAAGTATCATGTCATGGAGAATAGTATAACCCCATGAAATCTCCCCAAAGCCATTTCTGTCCATTTTGAAGTTTGAGCAACTTTACATTGCCAAACATGTCCAAATGCTCTCAAACTTGGTGCACATGCTCAAATGGTGTAATAATGCATCTAGACCAAATGGCACAAGTTGGAGAGAATGTTATCTTGATCAAAGTACCCCAAAACCCTTTTTGTCCAGAACCAAATTTGAACAACTCTACATTGCCAAGTGTGTCCTTTTGATCTGAATTTTTGTGGACATGTTCAAATCCTCAAATGATGACACTACACCAACTGGTCCATCAAGGAGAATAGGTTTGCATGACTAAATCTTGGTAAAGCCGTTTCTGCTGATTTCTAGGGTTTACAAAAGCTGCATTGGCAACTTTGCCCAAATGAGCTCAAAATTGGTTGAAGGACCTAATTATATGTGCCATTTCACCCTGTGGAGTGTCATGCCAAATGGAGTTCATTTGCTTAACCAAACAAGCATCAAACACCTTCTGCCACTTTACCAAAATTCCATTTTTGACCACTTCCACTAATCTCCATGACCCTATGTTTTTACCATAGCTGCCCCAGGTCACCTCCTACCTCCAGTAACTCTCCTCCTTCAACAACTCAATTATTTTGGGGGTGAAACCCATCTCTTTCTCTCTCTGTTTACCCATGGCAACTCCTCCTCTCTCTCTCATTTCTATATGCAGCCCCCCACCTAGCTCCTGACCACTCTAGAGCATCCAAGGAAGCTCCAGGACACAAGTGGACATGCCCCTGACCTTTTAAAATGGCCATGCCGGCCATATGCATGCTCTGGAGCACGCTACAGTGCGGCCTTGCACTGTAGCTGCCCTCTGCCCGATGCCTTCGACCACCTCGGCCCTCCCCCGCACGCCTGCCGACGCGCCTCGACGTCCGCAACACGCTACACCCCTGTCCCCTCCTCCCTCTCCCTCCTCCTGCCCCTGCTCGCACGCGCGCCGGCCGCCCGAGTACACCAGTGAGCAAGCTCACACGCGCGGTGCCCCTGGCCCCCCTGCTCTCTCTCTTCTCTCCCCTAGCTCTAGACCGAATCCAGGAACACCCCAGACACACCGCGACGAGCTCCCGTGGCCCGTAGCGACGAGCACGAGCTCGTCGGCGCACAAGCCCACAGTGCACCATCGCCCCGCCATAAAAGGCCACCCCGAGACCTCTCCAGCCTCGGTTCGCCCTCTCTCCCTCCCCTGGACCCCCGGACCGCGCCATTCTTCCTCCCGTGCCCTCCCTCCACCTCCAAGGCCGAAGCCGAGCCGCCGTCCATCGCCTAAATTCAGCCGAGCCCGAGCTCTTCTCCCTCTCCTCTCTCCACCAGTAGGCTCCCCTAAGCAAGGCGGAGCTCCCATGCTCTTTCCCTCGTCCGAGGACGCACCATAGCACCGTGCCCAATCTCGCCCGACGCCACCGTCCGCCGGCATCCAAGCCGCCGTCGCCTCGACCATCCCCGGCAGCCGTGGCATACACGAATGGATGCGGCACTCGACGCCGAGCTCATCCATAGCCAGGGCGTCACCAGAGGTGCTCCGTAGCGCCGGCAGTCGCCGTCGGGGCTCTCTACTCCCTCGGCCAGGCAAGCGTGCGGGAGGAAGAGGAAGACGAAGGCCCTGCAGGCAGGCCCCGCTCGTCAGTGGCCCAGCCACCGGGCCACGCTGGCAAGTGGAGGCGGGTTCGCCCCCTCTCGCGTCCCCGCGGTGAAGGCTCACTTCGCGTGGGCGCCTTCGATGTCGCCTCGGTCACCCCGTGTGGCCATTCAGCTGGGCCGGCCCACGGCCTATCTGCCGCCCAGTGCGCAGGATAAGGTTAAAACCTTATTTCCTTTTTCTTTTTCCAGTCAACTTCAAAAATCCATAAACAATTCAAATTAACTCCAAATTTGATGATTCAAATTTCTAGTAGTTTCTAAAATCATTCCCTATCACATGGTGCTACTTGCACATTTTTACAGAAATATTTCTTTCACAAATAATTAGCAAATCCTATTTTTCCATTTCTTTGATAAACTTTAGAAAATCACAGAGAGCCCATTTTTTATCCAAATTCCATGATTCGAAATCCTAGGTGTCTATAAGTTCAAAACTTAGTTTTTGAACATTTTTACTAATACTTTCTGTATCACCTCAAATAATGGTCTATTTCTTCATATTTGTCAACTTTGCAAATTCATAGGAAAATCATTTCAACTCCAAATCCAGTAAGACCAATTCCTAGATGCTTCTAAAATCATCCTTTGTTAAATGGGTGCCTTTGCTCATTTTTCAAAAATATGTTTCTGTACACTTCTTGCAATTCCATAAACCCCTTGTTTCCATCATATCGAAATGTTTAGAAATATCCATTGATCCACTTCCAATGAAATCACTTTGGTCATTCCTCATATGACCAGAGGTATCCAATAAAAGTCAACTTCATATTTTTAGAGCACATTTATTCTTGCCTTGTTGTGTTGCTTATTATGGTTGTTTTCAACGATAATTGACGAAGTAGACGAAATGCTTGGAGATGGACCAGAGATATTTGAAGACCTTGAAGACTTTGAAGACCTTGAAGACTTTGAAGACCAAGGCAAGCAGCCCTTTGACCATGTGTATGAAACCCTTTTTATGCATGTCATATAGCACTTTTATTGCTTGCATCGAAGTCATGATAAAACAGTGGCCACTTGAGGTGGTGCCTCCGTTGCCTTTCTCGTTGACACTTGCATGATGCATGACCCTACCTTACTATGAGGGTTATGCCGGTGGAAGTAGATAGGATGCTAAGTAGTTGCTACGCAAAGTAGATCAGGGTTATGCATGGAAAGAAACAAGTGTGGTTTGACATACTTGCAAAAAGCCCAGTGGGTGCCACTAATGCCCCTGGGAGATGATGATGAACTAGGTCACTACTTGGTGGAGAGGTAGTGTACCGAGGCTCGATAAAAGTGTTGTTTACAGAGACAGATTAGATTTAAGATTTGTCGACTGTCCCAACCTTACATGCGCAAGCACTCTACCCTTGTATGGGAAAGGGCATTATTGATTACCTAGGCCGACACTAGCTTGGAGCCCGCATTACTAGTGACGGGGGAGAGTTGGTGCTCTCTCTCGGGACGGGGTCATGCCAGGTAGGGCGGCCATGATTGTTTTCACAGGGCACCGGATACACCGTTGTGTCCCCTCTCGGATGTTATGATCTCGAGTGAGTCTCGTATGATGTACATCCTGAGGATACGGAACAACGAGTGGACTCCTTGTTAGTGTCGTCTAGGGAAAGAGAGTGATCAGGTGCTTACCCCGGGTACTTGAGGTATCGCGGGTCGTGGATGACATGGAAGTTCCCCGGATCTTGTGGGTAAAGTGTGCAACCTCTGCAGAGTGTAAAACTATTCGAATAGCCGTGTCCACGGTCAAGGACAGTTGGGTGGTGCTGCTTAGACTACGTCCATATGTTTCTGACAAACAACACGGTTTGGTAAATCTGTTGACGTGATTCGTGAGGAAGTCACGATGAGCTTGAGTATGAGTTGTTCACAACTCTATCCCGATGTTGATGTCTGTAACCTCCTGATACTTGTTGCAGACGCATTCATACCCTTGATAAATGTTGATCATACTTGCGTGAGAAAAACTAGCTTTCCGCAAAAATGCCAAATTAGCAGTAGTGCCTTGCATAATTATTCTGTTATCACCCTTGGGTTGCTTGCGAGTACATTCAAAGTACTCATTGGCTTGCCACTGGTTATTTTATTGGCCATGCATGAAAGAACATAATATGAAGAAGAGTACCTCGGTGACGAACATGCGATCTAGGACGCTTCGCAGTCAGAACGCCTATAGGTTTAAGGCAGATGGCATGGGTCCAAATTATCGACGAAGATTTCCGTTGCGATGTTATACTCAAGACTTGACCATAATGGTCCTACTTGTGTAATACGGTATGTATGGATGTAAGACTCTTGTTATTCAGCTTCTGTGTGTTCAGTGAGCATTGATCTCTGGGATCACTGTACACGTGCATTCGGTGATCATGACTTATGAGTCGGGGTCCCCACAAAGCTGGTATCAGAGCCATCCTGACTGTAGGAAGCCTTAGTTAGCATGGTCGTTAGTTAGGGTAAAACTATTTCCAAAACTATTACTAGTTTTCAAAACTATCTATACTTCCCTTCCCCTCTATGTTTTTCTGAAAAACTAAGGTATATTTTCCTTATTGATCTCTTCCCCTTCAAAACTTACGGTCGCTAGCACCCTCAAGCCCCTGACCACGGGATTCCTTGTAATCCTCATGGGTAGCCTAGAAGGATTACATCTTGCCAAACACTCACCCACCTCTTCTGAACACAAGATTGGCAACACCACAGCAAGACAGTGCCAACAGAAGATACACCTTTGAAGAATGAGGACATGAAGACCCAGAGGACGGTGACACCTTTGAATTTGCCCAGGATGATGCAACGTTAGCCTATGATGATCATGGCATAGGATATGCAAGATCATGATATACATCGCTAATAGAGTAACCCTGTCACTACCGTTGTTGCATCGGCAACCACCGGTGGATGAGAACCTCGCCATCTGGTCCGCCTCACTATAGTGAGCAGGAAAACGGTTCTCTTCATCCCCCGCTCTTGGTGTCGATGTTGTCATCAACGTAACCGACATGTTGGACCTCTACTATGCCTTGTTAATGTCATTGCATAAAGGATTACCTACCTGGTACCATCGACGCCTTAGAAGACAAAACGGGATTGTCATGAATAAGAGGACAACAGAAGACCGAGTTAATGCCTGCTACGAGAAGCCACCTTCACCCCATCACTTCAACATGCGAGAAGTTGTTGAAGAATCTTCAGGCTCAACCTGGATTGTTTCGTCGAACAACTACAAGAGACATAGCAACACCTGAGGAAAACCCAGAAGACTGCACGAGGCACGAAGTAAAGCATGACTACTTAGTCCGAGAACCCCTAGGGTAGGATGAGTCGTGTACCCCCTATGCGCAGTCGAGTCCGTATGATGGTTCAAATAGAGCCATGACTGTGTGTTGCTTGTTTTTATTTGATTGTGTTTTGATATAAGTCACACTTTTGCCCTAGGCAACAAGTACGCGACTATATCACCTTCCTTGTTTTCCTTTGTTTGGCCCTTTTGGTACCCGTTTGGTTGCACTTGCACTATAGAACCCCCTTTAGGCATTCCCCTCCTCTATGCTACTTTTCCCCCGCATCTCTTTCATCAACTGAAGATCAGCAAGACAAGATGCACCAAGGATTCTACCTCGGCAACCAACTGGCAATGAAGACTTTTGCTACCGTCTCCTCAACCAAGTGAAACCCCGTAGAGTTATATTTAACCCTCAAGATTAGAAACCCATTCTTAGACCCTTCGAGACTTCACGAGATACCCCAGCTCGAGTCCTTAACCATGTGCTTAACCCATAGAATTGCAAGAGAACCAGATAAGCCTCTATAAACCTTGCACAGCACTGGGTTCATTATGGAACTAGTGGACATAGTGAATGAGCACATTATCACCCTAATATAGCACAAGAACTGACGATGCCATAAGGAAGACCAATTTGAGGATATAGGAATAGAGGAATTATCTGAGACTTTGGTAAATCATGAGTGATGATTGGATTTGGCCTATACGAGATGATGCTTTTGATGGTATAAGGTTATTTGCTTGAAGGACTAGATAGACTATTGGCATCTCAGAAACCATGCTTAAGGATAAGATAATAAAATGTTCCCTGGCACACTAGAATCCTTGAAACCCTTAAGCCCTACTAAGCCACAACATGGTCGGGTCATTACCATAGGTCTTGACTCTAAATCAAGAACACCTCGGACCATACTCAACCATGACCACCACCAATACCCCCAGCCTACTTTATGTACCCCGTGAACAAAGTTTTCTTGGAGTGCTTAGACAAGATAGTTGTCATGCTTATTTGGGTAACATACTTGTCTACCCGAAGACGGAAGAAGAATCACTGAGCTGATGAAGAAACATTTGAAGACCGCCATGCCAAGGAGGAGAAACTACACCAACCACCATCTTGAAGAAGAATACCTCCGCATCAAAGACCAGACATATCTGCAAACCACTTCTCTCAAAGGAACCAAGAATTTCCATGTCAAAGGGAAGCTCACACCAAGATTTATCGGCCCTCTCCAAGATCACTGCAAGACAAAGAATAGATGGCTACCGGCTAGAGTTATCACCTGAGTCACCCACTGTGCACAACGTTTTTCCACACGACACCACTCCGGAAACGTTTCCAACTTCCTAACTAGCCCGGTCTCTACAAGGACATCGACCACGAGCCAGCGACCTCCAGCCCAATATGACCTACGCGAGAGACCCCAATTGCAACCTGGATCAAGCAGGACGACAAACACGAAGCCATGCCATCGAGTACTTCAAGGTTCATTGGAGCACCAAACGGAAGCAGAAGCAGTATGAGGACGTGAAGACTACCCCAAATCCAAGTTTCCATATTCCTTTCCGCGCCTAGTCTGGGAATCTCGGGGACAAGATTCTTGTAAGGGGGTAGGTATGTCACACCCTGATTTTAATGCCACAACACTTAAGAAAATAAATCATGATAAAATGTGGTTTGACAAAAACTTTTGAGTGTTTTGGACCTTGCCTTGATTGGATTTTGTTTGTTGTTTGCAAGTGCTCTAAAAATCAAATAAATCCTCCAACTCCTATACTCCTTCTCCTTGATCCAAAACCTTGCCCAATGATAATTCCATGTGTATAGGACATAAAAACAATTTCTTGCAAAAATATTTTGTCCAAAAAGAATTTTCTAAAATTAGTTTTCCAAAACCCCTGAATTGTGGTTTGCACTGTAAGTACTTGATTTGGGTTGTGAAAAATCTTTCAAAAGGTATATTTGAATCCTATTAGATATAGGACTCCCATAAACCACAAAAATATAATTTTAAAAGTTATTTTCCTATTTTATTTAAAAGCTTTTTCTTAAGGCCAGAAATGGTCTTTAATAGGGAAAAATTATTTTATTGTTTCAAAAATATTTGACAAAAATCATGGAAACTCAATGGACATATATTGTCCATATATAAGAGTTTCAACACATGGCCATGTTCAAAATATTGGTCAAATCCCTCAAAAACCATTTCTGCCCATTTCAAGGATTTGAAATATTTCTACAGGAAATATTCCCCAAGAATTCCAAGAAAATTCTAGCATGTCACATATGACATGTTTGATGATCTTGCCAAGTATCATGTCATGGAGAATAGTATAACCCCATGAAATCCCCCCAAAGCCATTTCTGTCCATTTTGAAGTTTGAGCAACTTTACATTGCCAAACATGTCCAAATGCTCTCAAACTTGGTGCACATGCTCAAATGGTGTAATAATGCATCTAGACCAAATGGCACAAGTTGGAGAGAATGTTATCTTGATCGAAGTACCCCAAAACCCTTTTTGTCCAGAACCAAATTTGAACAACTCTACATTGCCAAGTGCGTCCTTTTGATCTGAATTTTTGTGGACATGTTCAAATCCTCAAATGATGACACTACACCAAGTGGTCCATCAAGGAGAATAGATTTGCATGACTAAATCTTGGTAAAGCCATTTCTGCTGATTTCTAGGGTTTACAAAAGCTGCATTGGCAACTTTGCCCAAATGAGCTCAAAATTGGTTGAAGGACCTAATTATATGTGCCATTTCACCCTGTGGAGTGTCATGCCAAATGGAGTTCATTTGCTTAACCAAACAAGCATCAAACACCTTCTGCCACTTTACCAAAATTCCATTTTGACCACTTCCACTAATCTCCATGACCCTATGTTTTTACCACAGCTGCCCCAGGTCACCTCCTACCCCCAGTAACTCTCCTCCTTCAACAACTCAATTATTTTGGGGGTGAAACCCATCTCTTTCTCTCTCTGTTTACCCATGGCAACTCCTCCTCTCTCTCTCATTTCTATATGCAGCCCTCCACCTAGCTCCTGACCACTCTAGAGCATCCAAGGAAGCTCCAGGACACAAGTGGACATGCCCCTGACCTTTTAAAATGGCCATGCCGGCCATATGCATGCTCTGGAGCACGCTACAGTGCGCCCTTGCACTGTAGCTGCCCTCTGCCCGATGCCTCCGACCACCTCGGCCCTTCCCCGCACGCCTGCCGACGCGCCTCGACGTCCGCAACACGCTACACCCCTGTCCCCCTCCTCCTTCTCCCTCCTCCTGCCCCTGCTCGCACGCGCGCCGGCCGCCCGAGTACACCAGTGAGCAAGCTCACACGCGCGATGCCCCTGGCCCCCCTGCTCTCTCTCTTCTCTCCCCTAGCTCTAGACCGAATCCAGGAACACCCCAGACACACCGCGACGAGCTCCCGTGGCCCGTAGCGACGAGCACGAGCTCGCCGGCGCACGAGCCCACGGTGCACCATCGCCCCGCCATAAAAGGCCACCCCCGAGACCTCTCCAGCCTCGGTTCGCCCTCTCTCCCTCCCTGGACCCCCCGGACCGCGCCATTCTTCCTCCCGTGCCCTCCATCCACCTCCAAGGCCGAAGCCGAGCCGCCGTCCATCACCTAAATTCAGCCGAGCCCGAGCTCTTCTCCCTCTCCTCTCTCCACCAGTAGGCTCCCATGAGCAAGGCGGAGCTCCCACGCTCTTTCCCTCGTCCGAGGACGGACCGTAGCGCCGTGCCCAATCTCGCCCGACGCCACCGTCCGCCGGCATCCAAGCCGCCGTCGCCTCGACCATCCCCGGCAGCCGTGGCATACACGAATGGATGCGGCACTCGACGCCGAGCTCATCCATAGCCAGGGCGTCGCCAGAGGTGCTCCGTAGCGCCGACAGTCGCTGTCGGGGCTCTCTGCTCCCTTGGCCAGGCAAGCGCGCGGGAGGAAGAGGAAGACGAAGGCCCTGCAGGCGTGCCCCGCTCGTCAGTGGCCCAGCCACCGGGCCACGCTGGCAAGTGGAGGCGGGTTCTCCCCCTCTCGCGTCCCCGCGGTGAAGGCGCACTTCGCGTGGGCGCCTTCGACGTCGCCTCGGTCACCGCGTGCGGCTATTCAGCTGGGCCGGCCCATGGCCTATCTGCCGCCCAGTGCGCAGGATAAGGTTAAAACCTTATTTCCTTTTTCTTTTTCCAGTCAACTTCAAAAATCCATAAACAATTCAAATTAACTCCAAATTTGTTGATTCAAATTTCTAGTAGTTTCTAAAATCATTCCCTATCACATGGTGCTACTTGCACATTTTTACAGAAATATTTCTTTCACAAATAATTAGCAAATCCTATTTTTCCATTTTATTGATAAACTTTAGAAAATCACAGAGAGCCCATTTTTGATCCAAATTCCATGATTCAAAATCCTAGGTGTCTATGAGTTCAAAACTTAGGTTTTTGAACATTTTTACTAATACTTTCTATATCACCTCAAATAATGGTCTATTTCTTCATATTTGTCAACTTTGCAAATTCATAGGAAAATCATTTCAACTCCAAATCCAGTGAGACCAATTCCTAGATGCTTCTAAAATCATCCTTTGTTAAATGGGTGCCTTTGCTCATTTTTCAAAAATATGTTTCTGTACACTTCTTGCAATTCCATAAACCCCTTGTTTCCATCATATCGAAATGTTTAGAAATATCCATTGATCCACTTCCAATGAAATCACTTTTGTCATTCCTCATATGACCAGAGGTATCTAATAAAAGTCAACTTCATATTTTTAGAGCACATTTATTCTTGCCTTGTTGTGTTGCTTATTATGGTTGTTTTCGACGATAGTTAACGAAGTAGACGAAATGCTCGGAGATGGACCAGAGATATTTGAAGACCTTGAAGACCAAGGCAAGCAGCCCTTTGACCATGTCTATGAAACCCTTTTTATGCATGTCATATAGCACTTTTATTGCTTGCATCGAAGTCATGATAAAACGGTGGCCACCTGAGGTGGTGCCTCCGTTGCCTTTCTCGTTGACAGTTGCATGATGCATGACCCTACCTTTCTATGAGGGTTATGCCGGTGGAAGTAGATAGGATGCTAAGTAGTTGCTACGCAAAGTAGATCAGGGTTATGCATGGAAAGAAACAAGTGTGGTTTGACATACTTGCAAAAAGCCCAGTGGGTGCCACTAATGCCCCTGGGAGATGATGATGAACTAGGTCACTACTTGGTGGAGAGGTAGTGTACCGAGGCTCGATAAAAGTGTTGTTTACAGATGTAACGCCCCAAGACCGGAGCTTCAGATGCCTTCCAGGGTTTTCGGGTTTCGTCGTGTGATTTGTTTGGTTCTTTGCATTCATCATTGCATCGTGTGCATTGCATCATGTCATCATGCCATCATGTCATTTTTTTAACTCAACTAAATAAATGGCATGGATCTTTGATCCATTTAAATCAAAGGAATTCACATGGTGAGTTCTCTTTATAACATATATCCTCCCAATATTGTTATGGAGATATCACAAGATATTCCATTAGCTTAGAATCACCCATAACCCAATTGCACTACTCTTCAACTCTTCCCTTACCCGACTCAACCTCCTATCCTTCCTTTTCGACCTTTTAAGTTAAATTGCAAATTGGGTTGCAATTTTACTTCCTCCATTAATGTCCCAAATCTGCCCATAAATCACATATATTGTGTAGGGTCACCTCCTATAATTTCAACCCATTTGGAGTTCATTTGAATGTGTTTCGAAATTTGAACTTGCCGAGTTAAATCCAACGCGTGTGGATTTTACTTCCTCTAAAAATCGTGAGGCCATTTTTGTCAAATTCCTCGTATTTTTGTGGGTCCGAGAAAAATTGTCCGCGTGTCCAAGTTCTATCCCTAACTTTTCCTTTCTTCTCTTTTTCTTCTTTGTTATTTTCTGTTTATAGAAAATAAGAGAGAGAGAAAGGAGCCCAACCAGCCTGTCGGGCCACCTGGGCCTCCCAACCTCTCCGCAGTCCTCCAGGCCGGCCAAGTCCTTTGCCCCTCTAGGCCCAGCTGGCTCCCGAACCCTAGGCAATCGATACCTCCTCACTCCCTCGTCTCCCCTTGCGCCGCCATAGGAGGCCCTCGCTCGCCCCAATCCCATCTCTCCCTTCGTTCTCCTCCCGCTATCGCCGCCAACCACACACGCCAGAGGAGTCCCGCTTGGTCCCCCCTCGTCCTCCTCCCGTAGGAGCCCTCACAGCCGCGCTTGGCCGATTCCCTCCTTCCTCCTGGCGCCTTCCATCTCGCGGCCCACCAGCGCTGCTGGCCTCCCCGCCTCTGGCAATGGTCGCCACCAGTCGCGCCATCTTCTGCGTCGTCGCCTCGCCATGGCATCGTGCCTCGCCAACCTCGCTGAGACCCTGCCTCCGTCTCTGGTCGCCACCAGCGAGCGGCATCGCCAGAGCCACTGTCACACCCTAGCTAGTTCAAGCATTAGAGTGTGCATCATGTTTAAATTTCTTTTATGTTTGAAATGGGGAAGGCAGAAACCCCCAACACCCCCCTGGAAACAACTAGGGTTTACTAAAATTATTTTCAATGAACCTGAAATGCCCTTCTAAAAAGTTCACCCTCTTTGTCTTGGGTTAAAACCCCTGGCAAAATTGGTGCACATTTTTCTAGGTCAACAGAAGGTCATTGAATTAAATCATAAGTATTTGAATATGGGCATTTAAATGCTATAAAATAATTTAAATGCCCAAATAATTCTGGAAATAAATGTTTGCTGTTGGAAATAATCTAAACAGAGCCCACAATTATTTTTAGGATTTTTGGAAACGTTTTAGTATTTTAAATAAAGCCCAACAGTTGCAGTTAATTAGAAAAAAAGAAACAAATTAAAAAAAGGGGAGAGGGAAGCCCACCTGGGCCTTACCTGAGCTGGCCAGCCCACCTGGCTCGGCCCAGCCTACTGGCTTCGACAGTCGTCGTCCTCCTCGCGCCAGGAGGCAGGGGCGCGTGCTCGCCACGCGCCGGCCACGCGCTAGCCACCTCCTGCTTCCGCCGACGCCCGGAGACGTCTAGAGGTGCCACGCGACCCCCACGTCCCCTCTCATCCTCTCGCACTCCCCCCTCGTCTCCCTCACTCTCTCCCGCGATGGCCGAGCGCGTCCCTCGCCGCCGATCGCCGTAGTTGCCACCAGAGCCCCTCCCTCGCCCCTCCGACGAGCTCAATCGCTCCGCCTCGTCGCCCTGAACCTCTCCGTCGACTCACGCAAGCTCGGACGACCCCAAGACGACGTGGTGCCCTTCTTCCCCCTCCACGGCCACCGGACACCGTCGTTTGATTCGTCGTCGCCAGGACCTCCCCGAGCTCGCTGACCCCCTCTCCGACTTCGCTGTGAGCTCCTCTTCCTTTCCCCCTAGCTCCCGTGCTCGTTTGGCCTCTGTAGCCGCTGTTTCCACCGCACCCGAGAGCTCCCCACCGTCGGCCATGGTGCCGTCGTGGCCAGAGCCACAGTGGCTCAAAGCCAAGCTCGCCGTTGTGCTCAGTGCAGCACCAGGAGCCCGTAGCCACCACCAGTTCTTCCTCCCGTGCACTGTAGCATCGAATCCATCCACGCCCGAACTCCGGCGACCGCCAAGGTCGTCGCCGGCGTCGTTTCCGGCGTCCCCGTGTCCAACCACTTGCCCCACTAGATGCGCATGAGCCCCAGCTACACGTAGCACGTCTCCACCGTCGATTTGGTCACCGGAGGACCAAATCCGAAGCCCTCCACCGTCTCGGCCTCGCCGGCGGTTCAACGCCGGCGAGTTTGACCCAGTTTGACCCCTGGGTGGGCCCAGGTAGACCCCCCCTGAGTCTATGACAGGTGGGGCCGGTCTGCTAACTAATTTAGGATTAGTCTTAATTAATTTTAGTTGAATTAGTCACTGACATGTGGGCCCAGGCCCCACTGACAGCTAATTAGTGTTAATCTAACCCTGTTAATTAGCTGAGAGGCTGACAGAAGGGTCCCACCAGTCAGGTTTGACCTGGGCTGGCGCCTTTGACCTGCTGAGGTCAGCATGATGCAATGCTGACGCAGTAATGCATTTTCTGGATTTAACTTTATTCAGGAAATTCCAGAAAATAGTTAAAACTTCTAAAAATCATAGAAAATCAACCATAGCTCCAAATGCAAAGATTTATATATGAAAAATGATCAGAAAAATTCAATCTATCCATCTGTAATGGTTTCATGCATGACAAAACAAGTTTACCTTGCTGTTTAAGCAGAATAAGGAAATGCACTATTAAGGCCATGTTTAATGAGCTAATATTTGAATCTTAGATTCAAATGAGTTCATTCCTTTCTATTATAACTTGCATTAGGCCAAGACACATTCATATTTCCATGTCATAGCATGCATCATATTGTTGCATATCATCATGTGTTGATTGTGTTCCGATGTGTTCTTCGTGGTAGGTTCTGCCTCCGAGGATATTCACGAGTATCCAACCGAAGGGCAGTATCCCACTACCACTCCATCAGGCAAGCAACCATTGATCATTCCGATACAAACCCATGTTCTCGCTTCTGCTCTTGTTTACTGCATTAAGACAATGCGATTCAAACTATTGTGTGCTACGGTAGTTGAACCCTTATCCTCTGCATGACCTGTCATTGTCACAGTAACTAGATGAAACCCACTAGCATGTGTAAGAGTTGATTGAGCCATGTATGTGATTCCTACCTTGCTATGCCTGCTATGCTTAGAGTTGTGTTAGGTCTGGTTCATCTGGGTGATGGGCTAGAGTGAAATGCTTATGTCGGTAATGTGAGGGAGGTGTTGAGCATGTTTTGGTAAAGGTGTCGATGAGAGGCCATGTAGGAGTACATGGTGGGTTGTTTCATTGGGCCGTCCCTAAGAACTGAGATCTGTATGTGTGATTTAGGATGCAGTTACTACCGTACATTGGGCCCAAAACAAATGGACCCTCTCGGCTTCTTAACCACCCTAGTACTCTGTCCAGGAGTTGCAAATAGTTTCTGGTGTTTGTAGGTTATGTGTTGGCGGCCATGCGTAGCGCTGACCCTAGGGGTGGGCTATGTTGCGGTAGATACACCATGGCACGATGTACCGAGTCACCCGTTTGGTGTCTCGGGAACCCTGTTCACATCGTTCAGGGACGTATGTGGAAACCTCGGCCGGACTCCCTGCGGATGGAACCTAGATAGGCGATAAACCTGGACTAGAGACTTAAGTGTTTAGGTAGGCCGTGGACGACACCCTCGCTGGGCTTCCGCTTGAAGGTTGCCGAGTACATGTCGTGTAAGCGGCGGTAAGTGGTGAAAGCGTGTATGAAGAAGTACACCCCTGCAGGGTATAAAACTATTCGAATAGCCGCGTCCGCGGTAAAGGACCACTTGGTTGCCTATATAGTTCATAGACAAGTCAATGGATACTAATAAAAGACTCAAGATAAGAGTGAGTACCGAGGATGGCCCTCTCGTAGGATGACGAGGGGGGATCCCCGGTGGAGTATTGTGATGGTGAGTAGTGGACTCGTGTGCGAAAACTATTTTACTGGTGGAGTTCCGTAGGATAGCTTAGCCAAGAGTCAAAGATGGCTTGCTGCATTAACCCCACCACCTTCTTGAGGATAAGCATGTATAGTAGGATCTGATGTAAGACTTGCTGAGTACCTTTGGACTCATGTTTGCTTAACTACTGTTTTCAGACGACACCGCCCACTCCGATGGGTTCTACGTAGACCTTGACGTCGACGAGTGACTAGCCACCCAGGTGGTGATGCTGGCCATGGAGGGCCTTATGTAGATAGACAGGCTTCGAGAAGCCTTCCTTCTTTCTAGAGTCTGTACTCAGACTAGTTGCTTCCGCATGTGCTTGTATGTTTGTATGACTTGAGTGTCGGGTCATGTGACCCCTATCTGTATGAACATGTTATGTATGGCTCTCTGGAGCCTTTAAATAAAGTACTTGAGTTGTAGGGTTTTGTTGTGATGCCATGTTGTATGTACTCAAATCGGGCATATTGTGTGTATGATTGAAACGCTTGGTATGAGTGGGATCCGACAATCTAGTTGTTTATCCTTGGCAGCCTTTCATATGGGGAAATGTAGTCTAGTGTTCCTCGAGCCATAGTAGTCCGCTACAGCCCGGTTCCCCGGAGTCCTGCTAGCCCAGCACTACTGTTCAGGACACTTGACTGGCCGGCATGTGTTTCACTTCGTTCCTATGTCTGTCCCTTCGGGGAAATGTCACGCGGTGACTTCCGGAGTCCTGCCTAGCCTGCTTCAGCCCGGGTTCCCCGGAGTCCTGTTAGCCCAGTGCTACAGCCCGGAATCACTCGCTGATGACCGACATGTTCGATGTGATTCATGTATTCCTGTCTCCATAGGTCTGTGCCGCTTTGGGTTCACGACTAGCCATGTCGGCCCGGGTTCTCTATCATATGGATACTAGCGACACTATCATATACGTGAGCCAAAAGGCGCAAACGGTCCCAGCCATGGTAAGGCGACACCCATGGGATACCGTGCGTGAGGCCGCAAAGTGATATGAGGTGTTACCGGCTAGATCGATGTGACTTGGAATCGAGGTCCGGATAGCCACGCTCCCAGCGCCACCTCGAGCGCCCGCATCCGTCGTCATCTGCGCCCGTGCCACCGTCTCCTCCACCAGCAGCCTGCAATGTCCGAGGGGAGCCGAGCTCCTCCCGGTCCCCTTGGTCGCTGCTTCCCCTGCCCCGAGCATCCCTGCAACCGGCATCCAAGTCCCGGACCCCCCATCTGACCCTTTCCTCCGCACCAAGTTCCGCCGGAACCATGACCACCACCACAACAGGAACTCAAGCACTGTTGACCGTAAATCCTGCGAGCTTCTGAGGTATGAGTCTCCCATCCCCTATGACCCGGCAACCGGACCCTTACCGGTGAGCGCTGCGTCGTCGTCCTGCTCGACTCCACCGCCTGGACCTGTTCGGACATCCATCACTCCGTCGAGACCTGCTGCCCCCTGCCGAGTTTGGGTGGTCCCTGCTCAAGCCGCCAAGACTTGTACGTGGACCGTCAAACGTCGTCTCCGAGATCTTTCACCAAGTACCTTTTGGATCCGACAAGTACCCCGATGATGCGAGTACCACTACCGTTGACCCTCGAAGACTCCGTGGACGTCAAGATCCTCGCCGTGACCTCGAACATCTACGGAATGTGCATGACTAAAAAATGGGTACCACTACCGTTGCCGAAGACCCATGTAACGGTATCATCAAGTTCGACTACCGCCGCGTGAACAACTACTTCCACTACCGCCGTTGCGAGAACGTATACTTCCCTCTACGAACTTGATCCATCCCGTTTGCACGCTTCGAAGGTATAACCTCGAGACAACGTCCGTGAATGAATGCTTGCGATGTACGAGTTGCACCCTATGTTTGCACCGTGTCCGAGTTGTCACTTGCTCAGTCCTCCTCGTTGCCATGCCGTCCACCCGTGGGAACCCGGCAACCGGGATCACCCCATCATCTTGCATGACACTCACTCCCACTTCCTTTTGCACCGGTATCCCTGTGAGCTACCGGAACCGATATGTTGTCATGGCATCATTTTCAGATTCATCACTGTGGCACCCTTTTCTTTCCACCACGATGACAAAATGCCCCATATATTATAACATGCCAACATTTTCATAAATTTTGCATAAAACTTGCTCATGTCATTCGCATCATGATAATAACATCGAAAATGTTTAAAATTGTTGTTGCACCAAATTGTTAAATGCATGTGGGGATTTACTGGATTCGTTATTTGTTATATCCGGCCCCCATTTAAATTGTTTAGATGGTGTAGTTTTGTTATGCCTCATCTCTTGCCATGTTTAACAACATTTAATATTGTTGAGTACCTAACCGAGATCGAACTAAATAACTTGTCATGGTGTTTCGTCAATATGCAACTTGTTGCATATTGAGCTCCACTTAATTTGTAGGGTTGCTTGTGCTCTTTGCCATGCCATGCCTCTTTAATCCAGACATGCATCATACTTGTTTGTGCATCATGCCATGTTATGTGATGGTTGTTTACTATGTTGTTTGCTTCTTTCCGGATTGTTTCCCTCGTTAGCTTCGGTTCCATTCTGAAGTTGTGAGGATCCGTGCGACTACGTCCATTTGTCTTCTTCATGGACGCGTTCTTCTTCCTTGCGGGATCTCAGGCAAGATGACCATACCCTCGAAATCCCTTCTATCTTTGCTTGCTAGATGCTCGCTCTTTTGCTATGCCTATGCTGCGATACCTACCACTTGCTTATCATGCCTCCCATATTGTTAAGCCAAGCCTCTAACCATCTTGTCCTAGCAAACCGTTGTTTGGCTATGTTACCGCTTTGCTCAGCCCCTCTTATAGCGTTGTTAGTTGCGGGTAAAGATTGAAGCTTGTTCCTTGTTGGAACATGGAGATGTTGTTCCTTGTTGGAACATGTTTACTTGTTGGGATATCACAATATCTCTTATTTAATTAATGCATCTATATACTTGGTAAAGGGTGGAAGGATCGGCCTTATGCCTAGTGTTTTGTTCCACTCTTGCCGCCCTAGTTTCCGTCATATCGGTGTTATGTTCCCGGATTTTCCGTTTCTTACGCGGTTGGGTTATAATGGGAACCCCTTGACAGTTCGCTTTGAATAAAACTCCTCCAGCAAGGCCCAACATTGGTTTTACCATTTGCCACCTAGCCTTTTTTTCCCTTGGGTTAGGCCAGCCCAAGGGTCATCTTTATTTTAACCCCCCCGGGCCAGTGCTTGTCTAAGTGTTGGTCCAAACTAGAGCCCCTTGCAGCGCCACCTCGGGGAAACTCGAGGGCTGGTTTTAGTTGTACGGATTGCTTATCCGGTGTTGCCCTGAGAATGAGATATGTGCAGCTCCTATCGAGATGTCGGCGCATCGGGTGGTCTTGCTGGACTTGTTTTACCATTGTCGAGGATGTCTTGGAGTACCGGGATACCGAGTATGATCGGAATGTCTCGGGAGGAGGTCTATTCCTTCGTTGACCGTGAGAGCTTGTGATGGGCTAAGTTGGGACACCCCTGCAGGGATTGAACTTTCGAAAGTCGTGCCCGTGGTTATGGGCAGATGGGAATTTGTTAATGTCCGGTTGTAGAAAACCTGAAGTTGACCTTAACTAAAATACATCAACCGCGTGTGTAACCGTGATGGTCTCTTCTTGGCGGAGTTCGGGAAGTGAACACGGTGTTGGAGTTATGCTTGACGTAGGTTGTTCTAGGATCACTTCTTGATCATAGTTTTATCGAATGTGCCTTGCCTTCTCTTCTCGCTCTCATTTGCGTATGTTTAGCCACCATCTATGCTAGTCGTTTGCTGCAGCTCCACCTCATACCTTTACCTTACCCATAAGCTTAAATAGTCTTGATCGCGAGGGTGTGAGATTGCTGAGTCCCCGTGACTCACAGTTACTTCCAAAACCAGCTTGCAGGTGCCGTTGAACCGTGCAGATGACGCAACCAAGCTCAGGAGGAGCTCGATGAAGATCTTGCCCTTTGTGTTGTTTCGTTCTAGTTGATCAGTAGTGGAGCCCAGTTGGGGTCGATCGGGGACCCTGTCGCTTTTGGGGTTCTTCTTTTATTTTGGTTCCGTAGTCGGACCTTGATTGTATTTGGATGATGTAATGCTTTATTAATGTATTGTGTGAAGTGGCGATTGTAAGCCAACTATGTATCTCTTTCCCTTATGTGTTACATGGGTTGTGTGAAGATTACCTCACTTGCGACATTGCTTTCAATGCGGTTATGCCTCTAAGTCGTGCTTCGACATGTGGGAGATATAGCCGCATCGAGGGCGTTATAAGTTGGTATCAGAGCCTTCCCCGACCTTAGGAGCCCCCTGCTTGATCGAATTAGCTGACGGTGTTGAGTCTAGAAAAATGTTTTGAGTCATTTAGGAAGTATATATCGGAGAGTTTAGGAATTCTTTTTACTCCCCAGTCCCTTCATCGCTCTGGTAAGGCATCCAGACATAGAGTTTTGACTCTTCTCTTCTCAAATTTCACAAAATTTTTAGGATCACGCGGGTATCTTGGAATCGTTCCGATGGTTTTGTGACGAGAACATTGTCTTGGTGCCTCCTGTCAGGGGTTTTGTGGCAGTGTCCCGGGGAGTTGAGCTCCGAGGTGTCGTCATCACAATTTTATCGTTGCAGTTCTGGAATACCTGAGTTTAGTTTCACCGACATCGAAAATCTCCTGCAGTTGTTGGTGAGATAACCTCGACGCCACCCAGTACTGGGGCGGGAGTTCGGGAGTGTTGCCATAACTCGTATAATGGATGCTTTTCGAAGGTTGAGGTAGATGATTTCCGAAGGTTTCTTGGTTATGTGTTGAAGGATGGATACAACTGGATGTAGGATTTGTTAGTTTGGGTGAGATATTATGCTTCCCCTGTATCCCCAACACCTGATTGCATAACTGGGAAAATTTCGGGAGTTTCATAAGTGGGAATTCAAGTAGCTCTTAGGATATCTTTCCGACAGATGTATGATATGAAATTGGGGTTCGACGTCTAGTGGTCCACCTATTCAAGGTCGGTTTTACAGTGGTCTCGTTGTGTCTTAAAGATTCCTTGGCTATGCCGACTCGGGGACGCTTCGTATGTCATGTGCACTGCCTTGTACATGATGGTGTTGTACGATCGAGCCCGTGTAGGCCCCACCACAAAAACTTCGGACAAAATCTCTATCATATGTTTGTTCCGGCTTATTTTGCAAGCCAATCCTTGTTTTGTTTTGAGTTGTGGTATTCGAGTTGCTTCAAAGTCAAATGTTGATTCCATACCTTCCCTAAATGGTGTTCTCATACTCCGATGTGAAGACCAATCCTTCTTGATCATCAAGAGTGTCATGTCAATCATTTTCACCCGGCGTGTTTTTTTCTCTTCAAGTGGATCCGATCTTTTCAATATCCGCAAGATTCAATCTCTGCTTTCTCAACGGTGTTCGTTCATCCATCCCAAGTTGCCTTTGTTTTTCCCGCCCCCCCCCCTCCCTTATTTTCTTCGAGGACTCAGAATTCTTAATCAAGTATCCTTTTATTCATATGAAGTCTCTCCATTCTTTTCCAGCAATGTTCTTATCCGGTGATTCTCAGGAAGATGCTAACGGAGCATCTAGTTCATCATTCTTCATTCTCTTTTATCTGATGAATTCAAATCAAGCTTTGGTGTTGATCATATCCTTTTTTCCTCGTTTCAAATACCTTCTCATGCCGGTGCACCTCATATTCATTCACTTCTCGCTATTAAATTGTTCCGGAGTGCCCAAGATATCTCGAAGATTCGTGTTTTCCACTCTGCATTTATTCAAGATCTTCGAGGTTGTTATCTCACTCAAGTCATTTAATTCAACCGGTGCAATCTCTCTTTTCAAGTAATCGTTCAATGATGTTTTCTTTTGCGTGGGCCCTAACCCACAGGTCTTTTCCCAGGATCTTACCTGACTCTTCTTATTTTCCCGGAGGTATTCTCAAATTCCTTTCGAAGTTTGACGTAAGAATGATTTATCATCAGTCAAATGTTTTCTCCAAGATCTTTCAAATTCTTTTCATCGTTGGTTCTACCTCTTCGTTTTGATTCTTCCGGAGTGCCTAAACGATTCTTGATGGTGTTTCTCATTGTCATTCTCATATTTTTGAAGACCGAAGAACATTCTTCTTTCAACCTTGCTCCATTCTCTTCATGATTTGTCATTCGAGATTGTTGCCATCCTCTCATAATCATTTTCGATTGTCAGAATTCTTTTCACCCATCCAGAGCAATGTAAGAGTCTTCTCAGTTTGTTATCTGGAGTCCATCAATTCAGGTTTATTTATCCTCAGCTGTCAGTTATCATTCTCTAATCTTACCGGTGCATGATTCAAGTTTTCTCTAATCAGCTCGTGATCTCTCCGTTCTCATGTATCTAAATCCTCTCAAGCATCTTCGTGTATTTGCTAATTCTTCTCGGTGTTTCTTTATGTTTTATTCATTATTTTTCAATTCTTACGGTGGTTCGTTCAAGATTTCTATTCCTTCATTATCATATCAATGTATTCATTGGTTAAATCTTACCGGTGGTCCATTGAGTTTATGTTATATCTCTTTTAATATTTTCTATGAGAATAAGTTATATGCCAGATCCGTTGTTTGTCATCAATTTAATTGGTGAAGGTTAAGCATAGTATAATTCTTATTCTTGTTTCATCCATATGTTAATCTTTTCTTCCGAAGTTTCTTCACGATGATTAAATTCTTGGTTTCAAGTGCTCGTCTTTCTTTCCCGGAGTTCCAAGCTCTAATTATCATGGAAATCCATCTAAATCATTGCAAGGATTCACCTTGTGCTTTCAACTTCTCTTTCTTTTTGTTTGATCATTCTTTCTTTACCGGAGTTCTTCATGAAGGTTCTACATGATGGTTTCATCAAGGATTTAATTCGTTCTCGAAGTGCTCATCAAGATTCTTTTCAGAGGAGTTCAAGCATTCTTCATCTTGCTATCCGGAGTGCAATTCTTTCTACAGTATCATCGGAGGTGGTATTATGTCATTCTTGAGAATTTGAGTTCATGTTTCATGATTCACATCTTGTCAAGAATGATGTATTTTAAAACCATCAATCTCGTCATTGGAATTATCTTGGGTCATATTTCACCTAAAGCTTTCCCTAAGGATTGTTGCTATTTATGGTGCTCATAAATGACCCAAGTTCTTCTTTTATCCTCCCGGTGAAATAAGTTTCTCATCTCCTTGTTCTTATCAATCCAATTCTTTTTCCCGTGAGTGGCAGGTTGTCACCTCATAATTGGAGATGTATTCCATAAGACCATATCAAACTTATTCTTTTCGTTGTTGATTTTCCTACAACTCCGTTCGATCCTTCTTTTTAAGGATGCTATCTCAAATTCATCCCAGGCAGAACTTGTTCTTTTGGGTCCATTCTTATATTTTTCTTCCGGAGGCTTTGTGAGGTTGCTCTCTTCAACTCATCTTCTTGTTTGTCAGGACCTTGTTCTTTTCGTGCTTATCCTTTGAACCGGAGTGTTTGGATGTACCTCTTGTCCATTGCAACCATTTTCTCATGTTTTTCAACCTACGGGGTTCTAGTAATGATCCTTGTTACACTTTTCTAACGGAGTGTTTTCAACTTTGTGCATCTTTGTTGTTCTTTTTTTCCGTTCAACTTGTTCAACATCTAAAGCTTCTTTGGTTTCATTCGTTTGTCAAAGAAGCAACTTAGTTTTTACCTCTTCTCTTTCCCTTCTGTTTTTCCCTCTGGTGCCATCCTAGATCTCGGGACGAGATCCTCTCGTAGTGGTGGAGTGTTGTAACGCCCCAAGACTGGAGCTTCAGATGCCTTCTAGGGTTTTCGGGTTTTGTCGTGTGATTTGTTTGGTTCTTTAGATTCATCATTGCATCATGCGCATTGCATCATGTCATCATGCCATCATGTCATTTTTTAACTCAACTAAATAAATGGCGTGGATCTTTGATCCATTTAAATCGAGGGAATTCACATGGTGAGTTCTCTTTATAACATATATCCTCCCAATATTATTATGGAGATATCACAAGATATTCCATTAGCTTAGAATCACCCATAACCCAATTGCACTACTCTTCAACTCTTCCCTTACCCGACTCAACCTCCTATCCTTCCTTTTCGACCTTTTAAGTTAAATTGCAAATTGGGTTGCAATTTTACTTCCTCCATTAATGTCCCAAAACTGCCCATAAATCACATATATTGTGTAGGGTCACCTCCTATAATTTCAACCCATTTGGAGTTCATTTGAATGGGTTTTGAAATTCGAACTTGCCGAGTTAAATCCAACGCGTGTGGATTTTACTTCCTCTAAAAATCGTGAGGCCATTTTTGTCAAATTCCTCGTATTTTTGTGGGTCCGAGAAAAATTGTCCGCGTGTCCAAGTTCTATCCCTAACTTTTCCTTTCTTCTCTTTTTCTTCTTTGTTATTTTCTGTTTATAGAAAATAAGAGAGAGAGAAAGGAGCCCAACCAGCCTGTCGGGCCACCCGGGCCTCCCAACCTCTCCGCAGTCCTCCAGGCCGGCCAAGTCCTTTGCCCCTCTAGGCCCAACTGGCTCCCGAACCCTAGGCAATCGATCCCTCCTCACTCCCTCGTCTCCCCTTGCGCCGCCACAGGAGGCCCTCGCTCGCCCCAATCCCATCTCTCCCTTCGTTCTCCTCCCGCTATCGCTGCCAACCACACACGCCAGAGGATCCCTCTTGGTCCCCCTCGTCCTCCTCCCGTAGGAGCCCTCACAGCCGCGCCTGGCCAATTCCCTCCTTCCTCCTGGCAACTTCCATCTCGCGGCCCACCAGCGCAGCTGGCCTCCCCGCCTCTGGCAATGGTCGCCACCAGTCGCGCCATCTTCTGCGTCGTCGCCTCGCCATGGCATCGTGCCTCGCCAACCTCGCTGAAACCCTGCCTCCGTCTCTGGTCGCCACCAGCGAGCGACATCGCTAGAGCCATGCTCCCAGCGCCACCTCGAGAGCCCGCATCCGTCGTCATCCGCGCCCATGCCACCGTCTCCTCCACCAACAGCCTGCAATGTCCGAGGGGAGCCGAGCTCCTCCCGGTCCCCTTGGTTGCTACTTCCCCTGCCCCGAGCATCCCTGCAACCGGCATCCGAGTCCTGGACCCCCTATCTGACCCTTTCCTCCGCACCAAGTTCCGTCGGAACCATGACCGCCACCGCAACAGGAACTCAAGCGCCGTTGACCGTAAATCATACGAGCTTCTAAGGCATGAGTCTCCCACCCCCTATGACCCGGCAACCAGGCCCTTACCGGTGAGCGCTGCATCGTCGTCCTGCTCGACTCCACCGCCTGGACCTGTTCGGACGTCCATCACTCCGTCGAGACCTGCTGCCCCCTGCCGAGTTTGGGTGGTCCCTGCTCAAGCCGCCAAGACTTGTACGTGGACCGTCAAACGTCGTCTCTGAGATCATTCACCAAGTACCTTTTGGATCCGACAAGTACCCCGATGATGCGAGTATCACTACCATCGACCCTCGAAGACTCCGTGGACGTCAAGATCCTCGCCGTGACCTCGAACATCTACGGAATGTGCACGACTACAAAATGGTACCACTACCGTTACCGAAGACCCGTGTAACGGTATCGTCAAGTTCGACTACCGCCGCGTGAACAACTACTTCCACTACCACCGTTGTGAGAATGTCTACTTCCCTCTACGAACTTGATCCATCCCGTTTGCACGCTTTGAAGGTATAACCTCGAGACAACGTCCGTGAATGAATGCTTGCGATGTACGAGTTGCACCCTATGTTTGCACCGTGTTCGAGTTGTCACTTGCTCGGTCCTCCTCATTGCCATGCCGTCCACCCGTGGGAACCCGGCAACCGAGATCACCCCATCATCTTGCATGACACTCACTCCCACTTCCTTTTGCACCGGTATCCCTGTGAGCTACCAGAACCGATATGTTGTCATGGCATCATTTTCAGATTCATCACCGTGGCACCCTTTTCTTTGCACCATGATGACAAAATGCCCCATATATTATAACATGCCAACATTTTCATAAATTTTGCATAAAACTTGCTCATGTCATTCGCATCATGATAATAACATCGAAAATGTTTAAAATTGTTGTTGCACCAAATTGCTAAATACATGTGGGGATTTACCGGATTCGTTATTTGTTATATCCGGCCCCATTTAAATTGTTTAGATGGTGTAGTTTTGTTATGCCTCATCTCTTGCCATGTTTAACAACATTTAATATTGTTGAGTACCTAACCGAGATCGAACTAAATAACTTGTCGTGGTGTTTCGTCAATATGCAACTTGTTACATATTGAGCTCCACTTAATTTGTAGGGTTGCTTGTGCTCTTTGCCATGCCATGCCTCTTTAATCTGGACATGCATCATACTTGTTTGTGCATCATGCCATGTTATGTGATGGTTGTTTACTATGTTGTTTGCTTCTTTCCAGGTTGTTTCCCTCGTTAGCTTCGGTTCCGTTCTGGAGTTGTGAGGATCCGTGCGACTACGTCCATTTGTCTTCTTCATGGACGCGTTCTTCTTCCTTGCGGGATCTCAGGCAAGATGACCATACCCTCGAAATCACTTCTATCTTTGCTTGCTAGATGCTCGCTCTTTTGCTATGCCTATGCTGCGATACCTACCACTTGCTTATCATGCCTCCCATATTGTTAAGCCAAGCCTCTAACCACCTTGTCCTAGCAAACCGTTGTTTGGCTATGTTACCACTTTGCTCAACCCCTCTTATAGCGTTGTTAGTTGCAGGTAAAGATTGAAGCTTGTTCCTTGTTGGAACATGGAGATGTTATTCCTTGTTGGAACATGTTTACTTGTTGGGATATCACAATATCTCTTATTTAATTAATGCATCTATATACTTGGTAAAGGGTGGAAGGCTCGGCCTTATGCCTAGTGTTTTGTTCCACTCTTGCCGCCCTAGTTTCCGTCATATCGGTGTTATGTTCCTGGATTTTGCGTTCCTTACGCGGTTGGGTTATAATGGGAACCCCTTGACAGTTCGCTTTGAATAAAACTCCTCCAGCAAGGCCCGACATTGGTTTTACCATTTGCCACCTAGCCTTTTTTTCCCTTGGGTTAGGCCAGCCCAAGGGTCATCTTTATTTTAACCCCCCCGGGCCAGTGCTTGTCTAAGTGTTGGTCCAAACTAGAGCCCCTTGCAGCGCCACGTCGGGGAAACTCGAGGGCTGGTTTTAGTTGTACGGATTGCTTATCCGGTGTTGCCCTGAGAACGAGATATGTGCAACTCCTATCGGGATGTCGGCGCATCGGGTGGTCTTGCTGGACTTGTTTTACCATTGTCGAGGATGTCTTGGAGTACCGGGATACCGAGTCTGATCGGAATGTCTCGGGAGGAGGTCTATTCCTTTGTTGACCGTGAGAGCTTGTGATGGGCTAAGTTGGGACACCCCTGCAGGGATTGAACTTTCGAAAGTCGTGCCCGCGGTTATGGGCAGATGGGAATTTGTTAATGTCCGGTTGTAGAAAACCCGAAGTTGACCTTAACTAAAATACATCAACCGCGTGTGTAACCGTGATGGTCTCTTCTTGGCGGAGTTCGGGAAGTGAACACGGTGTTGGAGTTATGCTTGACATAGGTTGTTCTAGGATCACTTCTTGATCATAGTTTTATTGAACGTGCCTTGCCTTCTCTTCTCGCTCTCATTTGCGTATGTTTAGCCACCATATATGCTAGTCGCTTGCTGCAGCTCCACCTCATACCTTTACCTTACCCATAAGCTTAAATAGTCTTGATCGCGAGGGTGTGAGATTGCTGAGTCCCCGTGACTCACAGATACTTCCAAAACCAGCTTCCAGGTGCCGTTGAACCGTGCAGATGACGCAACCAAGCTCAGGAGGAGCTCGATGAAGATCTTGCCCTTTGTGTTGTTTCGTTCTAGTTGATCAATAGTGGAGCCCAGTTGGGGTCGATCGGGGACCCTGTTGCTTTTGGGGTTCTTCTTTTATTTTGGTTCTGTAGTCGGACCTTGATTGTATTTGGATGATGTAATGCTTTATTCATGTATTGTGTGAAGTGGTGATTGTAAGCCAACTATGTATCTCTTTCCTTATGTGTTACATGGGTTGTGTGAAGATTACCTCACTTGCGACATTGCTTTCAATGCGGTTATGACTCTAAGTCGTGCTTCGACACGTGGGAGATATAGCCGCATCGAGGGCGTTATAACAGAGGCGGATTAGATTTAAGATTTGTCGACTGTCCCATCCTTACATGCGCAACCACTCTACCCTTGTATGGGAAAGGGCATTATTGATTACCTAGGCCGATACTAGCTTGGAGCCCGCATTACTAGTGAAGGGGGAGAGTTGGTGCTCTCTCTCGGGACGGGTCGTGCCGGGTAGGGCGGCCATGACTGTTCTCACAGGGCACCGGATACACCGATGTGTCCCCTCTCGGATGTTACGATCTCGAGTGAGTCTCGTATGATGTACATCGTGAGGATACAGAACAACGAGTGGACTCCTTGTTAGTGTCGTCGAGGGAAAGATAGTGATCGGGTGCTTACCCCGGGTACTTGAGGTATCGCGGGTCATGGTTGACACGGAAGTTCCCCGGATCTTGTGGGTAAAGTGTGCAACCTCTGCAGAGTGTAAAACTATTCGAATAGCCGTGTCCACGGTCAAGGATAGTTGGGTGCTGCTGCTTAGACTACGTCCATATGTTTCTGACAAACAACACGGTTTGGTAAATCTGTTGACGTGATTCGTGAGGAAGTCACGATGAGCTTGAGTATGAATTGTTCACAACTCTATCTCGATGTTGATGTCTGTAACCTCCTGATACTTGTTGCAGACGCATTCATATCCTTGATAAATGTTGATCATACTTGCATGAGAAAAACTAGCTTTCCGCAAAAATGCCAAATTAGAAGTAGTGCCTTGCATAATTATTCTGTTATCACCCTTGGGTTGCTTGCGAGTACATTCAAAGTACTCATTGGCTTGCCACTGGTTATTTTATTGGCCAGGCATGAAAGAACATAATATGAAGAAGAGTACCTCGGTGATGAACATGCGATCTAGGACGCTTCCCAGTCAGAACGCCTGTAGGGTTAAGGCAGATGGCATGGGTCCAAGTTATCGATGAAGATTTCCGCTGCGATGTTATACTCAAGACTTGACCATAATGGTCCTACTTGTGTAATACGGTATGTATGGATGTAAGACTCTTGTTATTCAGCTTCTGTGTGTTCAGTGAGCATTGATCTCTGGGATCATTGTACACGTGCATTCGGTGATCACGACTTATGAGTCGGGGTCCCCACAGAGCTGGTACCAGAGCCACCCTGACTGTAGGAAGCCTTAGTTAGCATGGTCGTTAGTTAGGGTAAAACTATTTCCAAAACTATTACTAGTTTTCAAAACTATCTATACTTCCCTTCCCCTCTATGTTTTTCTGAAAAACTAAGGTATATTTTCCTTATTGATCTCTTCCCCTTCAAAACTTACGGTCGCTAGCACCCTCAAGCCCCTGACCACGGGATTCCTTGTAATCCTCGTGGGTAGCCTAGAAGGATTACATCTTGCCAAACACTCACCCACCTCTTCTGAACACAAGATTGGCAACACCACAGCAAGACAGTGCCAACAGAAGATACGCCTTTGAAGAATGAGGACATGAAGACCCAGAGGACGGTGACACCTTTGAATTTGCCCAGGATGATGCAACGTTAGCCTATGATGATCATGGCATAGGATATGCAGGATCATGATATACATCGCTAATAGAGTAACCCTGTCACTACCGTTGTTGCATCGGCAACCACCGGTGGATGAGAACCTCGCCATTTGGTCCGCCTCACTATAGTGAGCAGGAAAACGGTTCTCTTCATCCCCCGCTCTTGGTTTCGATGTTGTCATCAACGTAACCGACATGTTGGACCTCTATATGCCTTGTTAATGTCATTGCATAAAGGATTACCTACCTGGTACCATCGACGCCTTAGAAGACAAAACGGGATCGTCATGAATAAGAGGACAACAGAAGACCGAGTTAATGCCTGCTACGAGAAGCCACCTTCACCCCATCACTTCAACAGGCGAGAAGTTGTTGAAGAATCTTCAGGCTCAACCCGGATTGTTTCATCGAACAACTACAAGAGACATAGCAACACCTGAGGAAAACCCAGAAGACTGCACGAGGCACGAAGTAAAGCACGACTACTTAGTCCGAGAACCCCTAGGGTAGGATGAGTCGTGTATCCCCTATGCGCAGTCGAGTCCGTATGATGGTTCAAATAGAACCATGACTGTGTGTTGCTTGTTTTTATTTGATTGTGTTTTGATATAAGTCGCACTTTTGCCCTAGGCAACAAGTACGCGACTATATCACCTTCCTTGTTTTCCTTTGTTTGGCCCTTTTGGCACCCGTTTGGTTGCACTTGCACTATAGAACCCCCTTTAGGCATTCCCCTCCTCTATGCTACTTTTCCCCCGCATCTCTTTCATCAACTGAAGATCAGCAAGACAAGATGCACCAAGGATTCTACCTCGGCAACCAACTGGCAATGAACACTTTTGCTACCGTCTCGTCGACCAAGTGAAACCCCGTAGAGTTATATTTAACCCTCAAGATTAGAAACCCATTCTTAGACCCTTCGAGACTTCACGAGATACCCCAGCTCGAGTCCTTAACCATGTGCTTAACCCATAGAATTGCAAGAGAACCAGATAAGCCTCTATAAACCTTGCACAGCACTGGGTTCATTATGGAACTAGTGGACATAGTGAATGAGCACATTATCACCCTAATATAGCACAAGAACTGACGATGCCATAAGGAAGACCAATTTGAGGATATAGGAATAGAGAGCAAATGACTTCATGAGTTTGTATGAGTGACCCTGGCAAATTATCTGAGACTTTGGTAAATCATGAGTGATGATTGGATTTGACCTATACGAGATGATGCTTTTGATGGTATAAGGTTATTTGCTTGAAGGACTAGATAGACTATTGGCATCTTAGAAACCGTGCTTAAGGATAAGATAATAAAATGTTCCCTCGCACACTAGAATCCTTGAAACCCTTAAGCCCTACTAAGCCACAACATGGTCGGGTCATTACCATAGGTCTTGACTCTAAATCGAGAACACCTCGGACCATACTCAACCGTGACCACCACCAATACCCCCAGCCTACTTTATGTACCCCGTGAACAAAGTTTTCTTGGAGTGCTTAGACAAGATAGTTGTCATCCTTATTTTGGTAACATACTTGTCTACCCGAAGACGGAAGAAGAATCACTGAGCTGATGAAGAAACATTTGAAGACCGCCATGCCAAGGAGGAGAAACTACACCTACCACCATCTTCAAGAAGTATACCTCCGCATCAAAGACCAGGCATATCTGCAAACCACTTCTCTCAAAGGAACCAAGCATTTCCATGTCAAAGGGAAGCTCACACCAAGATTTATCGGCCCTCTCCAAGATCACTGCAAGACAAAGAATAGACGGCTACCAGCTAGAGTTATCACCTGAGCACCCACTGTGCACAACGTTTTTCCACATGACACCACTCCGGAAACGTTTCCAACTTCCTAACTAGCCCGGTCTCTACAAGGACATCGACCACGAGCCATCGACCTCCAGCCCAATATGACCTACGCGAGAGACCCCAATTGCAACCTAGATCAAGCAGGACGACAAACACGAAGCCATGCCATCGAGTACTTCAAGGTTCACTGGAGCACCAAAGGAAGCAGAAGCAGTATGAGGACGTGAAGACTACCCAAATCCAAGTTTCCATATTCCTTTCCGCGCCTAGTCTGGGAATCTCGGGGACGAGATTCTTGTAAGGGGGGTAGGTCTATCACACCCTGATTTTAATGCCACAACACTTAAGCTAATAAATCATGATAAAATGTGGTTTGACAAAAACTTTTGAGTGTTTTGGACCTTGACTTGATTGGATTTTGTTTGTCGTTTGCAAGTGCTCTAAAAATCAAATAAATCCTCCAACTCCTATACTCCTTCTCCTTGATCCAAAACCTTGCCCAATGATAATTCCATGTGTATAGGACAAAAAACAATTTCTTGCAAAAATATTTTGGCCAAAAAGAATTTTCTAAAATTAGTTTTCCAAAACCCCTGAATTGAGGTTTGCACTGCAAGTACTTGATTTGGGGTGTGAAAAATCTTTCAAAAGGTATATTTGAATCCTATTAGATATAGGACTCCCATAAACCACAAAAATATAATTTTAAAAGTTATTTTCCTATTTTATTTAAAAGCTTTTTCTTAAGGCCAGAAATGGTCTTTAATAGGGAAAAATTATTTTATTGTTCCAAAAATATTTGACAAAAATCATGGAAACTCAATGGACATATAGTGTCCATATATAAGAGTTTCAACACATGGCCATGTTCAAAATATTGGTCAAATCCCTCAAAAACCATTTCTGCCCATTTCAAGGATTTGAAATATTTCTACAGGAAATATTCCCCAAGAATTCCAAGAAAATTCTAGCATGTCACATATGACATGTTTGATGATCTTGCCAAGTATCATGTCATGGAGAATAGTATAACCCCATGAAATCTCCCCAAAGCCATTTCTGTCCATTTTGAAGTTTGAGCAACTTTACATTGCCAAACATGTCCAAATGCTCTCAAACTTGGTGCACATGCTCAAACGGTGTAATAATGCATCTAGACCAAATGGTACAAGTTGGAGAGAATGTTGTCTTGATCAAAGTACCCCAAAACTCTTTTTGTCCAAAACCAAATTTGAACAACTCTACATTGCCAAGTGTGTCCTTTTGATCTGAATTTTTGTGGACATGTTCAAATCCTCAAATGATGACACTACACCAAGTGGTCCATCAAGGAGAATAGATTTGCATGACTAAATCTTGGTAAAGCCATTTCTGCTGATTTTTAGGGTTTACAAAAGCCGCATTGGCAACTTTGCCCAAATGAGCTCAAAATTGGTTGAAGGACCTAATTATATGTGCCATTTCACCCTGTGGAGTGTCATGCCCAATGGAGTTCATTTGCTTAACCAAACAAGCATCAAACACCTTTTGCCACTTTACCAAAATTCCATTTTTGACCACTTCCACTAATCTCCATGACCCTATGTTTTTACCACAGCTGCCCCAGGTCACCTCCTACCTCCAGTAACTCTCCTCCTTCAACAACTCAATTATTTTGGGGGTGAAACCCATCTCTTTCTCTCTCTGTTTACCCATGGCAACTCCTCCTCTCTCTCTCATTTCTATATGCAGCCCCCCACCTAGCTCCTGACCACTCTAGAGCATCCAAGGAAGCTCCAGGACACAAGTGGACATGCCCCTGACCTTTTAAAATGGCCATGCCGGCCATATGCATGCTCTGGAGCACGCTACAGTGCGCCCTTGCACTGTAGCTGCCCTCTGCCCGATGCCTCCGACCACCTCGGCCCTCCCCCGCACGCCTGCCGACGCGCCTCGATGTCCGCAACACGCTACACCCCTGTCCCCCTCCTCCTTCTCCCTCCTCCTGCCCCTGCTCGCACGCGCGCCGGCCGCCCGAGTACACCAGTGAGCAAGCTCACACGCGCAGTGCCCCTGGCCCCCCTGCTCTCTCTCTTCTCTCCCCTAGCTCTAGACCGAATCCAGGAACACCCCAGACACACCGCGACGAGCTCCCGTGGCCCGTAGCGACGAGCACGAGCTCGCCGGCGCATGAGCCCACAGTGCACCATCGCCCCGCCATAAAAGGCCACCCCGAGACCTCTCCAGCCTCGGTTCGCCCTCTATCCCTCCCCTGGACCCCCCAGACCGCGCCATTCTTCCTCCCGTGCCCTCCATCCACCTCCAAGGCCAAAGCCGAGCCGCCGTCCGTCGCCTAAATTCAGCCGAGCCCGAGCTCTTCTCCCTCTCCTCTCTCCACCAGTAGGCCCCCCTAAGCAAGGTGGAGCTCCCACGCTCTTTCCCTCGTCCGAGGATGCACCGTAGCGCCGTGCCCAATCTCGCCCGACGCCACCGTCCGCCGGCATCCAAGCCGCCGTCGCCTCGACCATCCCCGATAGCCGTGGCATACACGAACGGATGCGGCACTCAACGCCGAGCTCATCCATAGCCAGGGCGTCGCCAGAGGTGCTCCGTAGTGCCGGCAGTCGCCATTGGGGCTCTCTGCTCCCTCGGCCAGGCAAGCGCGCGGGAGGAAGAGGAAGACGAAGGCCCTGCAGGCGGGCCCCGCTCGTTAGTGGCACAGCCACCGGGCCAGGCTGGCAAGTGGAGGCGGGTTCGCCCCCTCTCGCGTCCCCGCGGTGAAGGCGCACTTCGCGTGGGCGCCTTCGACGTCGCCTCGGTCACCCCGTCCGGCCATTCAGCTGGGCCGGCCCACAACCTATCTGCCGCCCAATGCGCAGGATAAGGTTAAAACCTTATTTCCTTTTTCTTTTTCCAGTCAACTTCAAAAATCCATAAACAATTCAAATTAACTCCAAATTTGATGATTCAAATTTCTAGTAGTTTCTAAAATCATTCCCTATCACATGGTGCTACTTGCACATTTTTATAGAAATATTTCTTTCACAAATAATTAGCTAGTCCTATTTTTCCATTTCTTTGATAAACTTTAGAAAATCACAGAGAGCCCATTTTTGATCCAAATTCCATGATTCAAAATCCTAGGTGTCTATAAGTTCAAAACCTAGTTTTTGAACATTTTTACTAATACTTTCTGTATCACCTCAAATAATGGTCTATTTCTTCATATTTGTCAACTTTGCAAATTCATAGGAAAATCATTTCAACTCCAAATCCAGTGAGACCAATTCCTAGATGCTTCTAAAATCATCCTTTGTTAAATGGGTGCCTTTGCTCATTTTTCAAAAATATGTTTCTGTGCACTTCTTGCAATTCCATAAACCCCTTGTTTCCATCATATCGAAATGTTTAGAAATATCCATTGATCCACTTCCAATGAAATCACTTTTGTCATTCCTCATATGACCAGAGGTATCCAATAAAAGTCAACTTCATATTTTTAGAGCACATTTATTCTTGCCTTGTTGTGTTGCTTATTATGGTTGTTTTCGACGATAGTTGACGAAGTAGATGAAATGCTCGGAGATGGACCAGAGATATTTGAAGACCTTGAAGACTTTGAAGACCAAGTCAAGCAGCCCTTTGACCTTGTCTATGAAACCCTTTTTATGCATGTCATATAGCACTTTTATTGCTTGCATTGAAGTCATGATAAAACGGTGGCCACTTGAGGTGGTGCCTCCGTTGCCTTTCTCGTTGACACTTGCATGATGCATGACCCTACCTTTCTATGAGGGTTATGCCGGTGGAAGTAGATAGGATGCTAAGTAGTTGCTACGCAAAGTAGATCAGGGTTATGCATGGAAAGAAACAAGTGTGGTTTGACATACTTGCAAAAAGCCCAGTGGGTGCCACTAATGCCCCTGGGAGATGATGATGAACTAGGTCACTACTTGGTGGAGAGGTAGTGTACCGAGGCTCGATAAAAGTGTTGTTTACAGAGACGGATTAGATTTAAGATTTGTCGACTGTCCCAACCTTACATGCGCAACCACTCTACCCTTGTATGGGAAAGGGCATTATTGATTACCTAGGCCGATACTAGCTTGGAGCCCGCATTACTAGTGACGGGGGAGAGTTGGTGCTCTCTCTCGGGACGGGGTCGTGCCAGGTAGGGCGGCCATGACTGTTTTCACAGGGCACCGGATACACCGCTGTGTCCCCTCTCGGATGTTAGAATCTCGAGTGAGTCTCGTATGATGTACATCGTGAGGATACGGAACAACGAGTGGACTCCTTGTTAGTGTCATCTAGGGAAAGATAGTGATCGGGTGCTTACCCCGGGTACTTGAGGTATCGCGGGTCGTGGATGACACGGAAGTCCCCCGGATCTTGTGGGTAAAGTGTGCAACCTCTGCAGAGTGTAAAACTATTCGAATAGCCGTGTCCATGGTCAAGGACAGTTGGGTGGTGCTGCTTAGACTACGTCCATATGTTTCTGACAAACAACACGGTTTGGTAAATCTGTTGACATGATTCGTGAGGAAGTCATGGTGAGCTTGAGTATGAGTTGTTCACAACTCTATCCCGATGTTGATGTCTGTAACCTCCTGATACTTGTTGCAGACGCATTCATATCCTTGATAAATGTTGATCATACTTGCATGAGAAAAACTAGCTTTCTGCAAAAATGCCAAATTAGAAGTAGTGCCTTGCATAATTATTCTGTTATCACCCTTGGGTTGCTTGCGAGTACATTCAAAGTACTCATTGGCTTGCCACTGGTTATTTTATTGGCCAGGCATGAAAGAACATAATATGAAGAAGAGTACCTCGGTGACGAACATGCGATCTAGGACGCTTCCCAGTCAGAACGCCTGTAGGGTTAAGGTAGATGGCACGGGTCCAAGTTATCGACGAAGATTTCCGCTGCGATGTTATACTCAAGACTTGACCATAATGGTCCTACTTGTGTAATACGGTATGTATGGATGTAAGACTCTTGTTATTCAGCTTCTGTGTGTTCGGTGAGCATTGATCTCTGGGATTACTGTACACGTGCATTCGGTGATCACGACTTATGAGTCGGGGTCCCCACACCATACCCTCGAAATCACTTCTATCTTTGCTTGCTAGTTGCTCGCTCTTTTGCTATGCCTATGTTGCGATACCTACCACTTGCTTATCATGCCTCCCATATTGTTGAACCAAGCCTCTAACCCACCTTGTCCTAGCAAACCGTTGTTTGGCTATGTTACCGCTTTGCTCAGCCCCTCTTATAGCGTTGTTAGTTGCAGGTGAAGATTGGAGCTTGTTCCATGTTGGAACATGGATTTTTTTGTTGGGATATCACAATATCTCTTATTTAATTAATGCATCTATATACTTGGTAAAGGGTTGTTCCACTCTTGCCGCCCTAGTTTCCGTCATATCGGTGTTATGTTCCCGGATTTTGCGTTCCTTACGCGGTTGGGTTATAATGGGAATCCCTTGATAGTTAGCCTTGAATAAAACTCCTCCAATAAGGCCCAACATTGGTTTTACCATTTGCCACCTAGCCTTTTTTCTTTCCCTTGGGTCGGCCGGCTCAAGGGTCATCTTTGTTAAACCCCCGGGCCAGTGCTTCTCTAAGTGTTGGTCCAACCCAGAGCACCGTGCAGGGCCGTCCCTTGGCAACTTGGGTTATGTTGGCTCCCGTACGCTTAGCTTATCTGGTGTGCCCTGAGAACGAGATATGTGCAGCTCCTATCGGGATTTGTCGGCACAGCGGGTGGTCTTGCTGGACTTGTTTTACCATTGTTGAGGATGTCTTGTAACCTGTATGCCGAGCCTGATCGGATTGTCTTGGGAGAAGGAATGTCCTTCGTTGACCGTGAGAGCTTGTGATGGGCTAAGTTGGGACACCCCTGCAGGGATTTGAACTTTCGAAAGTCGTGCCTGCGGTTATGGGCAGATGGGAATTTGTTAATGTCCGGTTGTAGAAAACCTAAAGTTGATCTTAATTAAAATACATCAACCGCGTGTGTAACCGTGATGGTCTCTTTCCGGCGGAGTCCGGGAAGTGAACACGGTGTTGGAGTTATGCTTGACGTAGGTTGCTCTAGGATCACTTCTTGATCATAGTTTGTCGATCGTGCATTGCCTTCTCTTCTCACTCTCATTTGCGTATGTTAGCCACCATATATGCTAGTCGCTTGCTGTAGCTCCCCCTCATACCTTTCCCCTACCCATAAGCTTAAATAGTCTTGATCGCGAGGGTGTGAGATTGCAGAGTCCCCGTGACTCACAGATTACTTCCAAAACCAGTTTGCAGGTGCCGATGATACCGTGCAGGTGACGCAACCTAGCTCAAGGAGGAGCTCGATGAAGACCTTGTTCGTTATGTTGTTCCATTTTTCAGTTGATCAGTAGTGGAGCCCAGTTGGGGTCGATTGGGGATCTGTGTAGAATTTGGGGTAGTCTTCTTTCATTTTGGTTCCGTAGTCGGACCTTGATTGTATCTAGATGATGTAATGCTTTATTCATGTATTGTGTGAAGTGGCGATTGTAAGCCATCTATGTATCTCTTTCCCTTATGTATTACATGGGTTGTGTGAAGATTACCTCACTTGCGACATTGCTTTCAATGCGGTTATGCCTCTAAGTCGTGCTTCAACACGTGGGAGATATAGCCGCATCAAGGGCGTTACACTTCCAGTGCCGCCGCCGTCGCCTCCACTCGCCGGAGCTCCGCCGGGCCTTGTCGGAGTTCTTCCTCCGTAGATCTGGCTCCTGATGGGGTCCTCCTCCGACTCCGCTAACAAGAGGTCTGAGCTTCATCGCAAGCGTGCAAAAGGAGGATCAAAGGACTTCACCATTGCTCGTCGTCAGCCATCTGAAGGCATGGGTCAGGGGTCTGGGACAGGTCAGGGCCGTGCTCGCCGTGTAGCCTCAAAGCGGCCCGTTGTTGAGGCTTCCGATGAATCTGAGGAAGAATATGAATCACAAGATGATGAGATAGAAGAAGAAGAGGATCGTGGTGAGGAAGATGAAGAAGGTGATCGTGATGAGGAAGATGAAGAAGAGGAAGAGGAGTCTAGTCCGGAGGAAGCCACTCCGGGCAGGCGTGACCTCCGGAATATGCCTCTTGTCAAGTGGACCAAGCCAGAGATCTGGGCTGAGAGACAGAACCATCCGTATGTTAAGGCCACGAGTATGGGAATGGATCCCCGTTTCAAGAATGGGTTTTAGCAAAGAATCTATCATGAGCTTCTTATGACCAAGTCAAAGAAGTTTGCTCCTCACAAGCAAGTCAACACTGAGAGTTTGCGCGACAATGATCATCTGTATCCCGGTGTGTACTCCGCTCTTAGTCGATTGGGTTTGATTCATTTTGTGACCTTCAACCACCCCTACAATGAAGATCTTGTGATGCAGTTCTTTGCCACTCTATACTTCTCCAATGATTCTGCTCGCACCCTCACATGGATGTCCGGAACGTATCAGTGCTCAGCTCCTATGGAAAAGTTCTCTGAGATCATTCCCTACTCATTCATGGATGAAGAGACTGTTTCTGATGAGTTTGGCATTGTTCGAGAAAGTGGGCAACGCACTAAGGATGAGATTGCCTTTGCTTACAAACAAGAGAATTTGTTTGTCACTGGGTCAATCAAAGACCTCTTGCCCCTCTATGACTCCATGCACCATATCCTGCGGTATACCCTCACTCCAAAGGCCAGGGATTCCCATAACATTCGGAGCTCCATGCTTGATGTCTTTGTGTATCTTCATCAGAAGAAGAAAGTGGATGTTCTGGATTTCATGTACTACGAGCTGCGTCAGTGTGTATAAGAGAACAAGTCTTTGATCTATGCTCCTTTCATACAGGCGTTGATTGAGACCGTCTATCCAGCAAAGTACATTGCTAGCTTCAAGACTGCTGTTCCCAAGCGCAACTCCAACTGGACCCCAGCTGCTCCTGCTCCCTATGTGCCCATCAAGAAGGGGCGCAACCCTAGGCCTGAGGATCGTGCTACTTTCACTCCAGGCATGTCCTCTACTGCACGAATCCCTCGTGGTAAGGCCAAGTCTGTTGGCCCTGAGGCCATCTTTGCCAAGGGAGAGAAGAAGTCGCTGTTCAAGACCTTGAGCAACATGTTCAAGATGTGTCAGTCGATTCAGCATCGTCAGATCAAGGAAATCAACAAGGAGAAGCTTGTTCGGCGTGAGCAGAAGGCAGCACGGGCTGCTGCTGGTGAGGAGGTTGCTCCAGGTTCTGAGGACGTCGACAGTGAGGCCACTGCTCCGTCTTTCCCAATGGCTGGGTGGCATTTTGATGATGATGACGATGCCTTGAGTGCTCCTCCTCTTGTCTAGTGGGTCTCGTGTCGCCATTCGTCTCCTTTTTGTTGTCTTGATGACAAAGGGGGAGAAGTGGTGTGTGTGTGTGTGTTCGTGGGTGTGTTGAGATCTCAAGCCTCATGTTTCTCGCTGTTGGTTGGTTTTAGTCGGCTTGAGATACTCTTATTTCCTTTCCGTCTTTGTGGTTGTGAGCCTCTAGCGTTATTGTGAGACTCTAGCTTTATTATCGAACCTTGCTATTATCCTCGTATGCTTATTGGGTCTCACATTATTTGTTCACCACACTGTGTCATGAGATCTAGGCACCGTTATAGGTTTATTTTGATGAATCTCATGACTTATCAATAATGATCTTGGTCAAACCTCCTATGGGTGTACTAGATGCATTCTTGTTTTCAGGCACACATATAGGGTGAGCTATCATGATCATTATTTATTCCATGGCCTTCTATCGGTTTATCCTCTTTTCCATGCTCTAACCACGTTGTCATCAATGCACCAAAAAGGGGGAGATTGAAAGTGCTAATGGCACTTAAGCTATATTTTGGTGTGATGACAATGTGGTTAGTTGAACTAATATCGGTTGCTAAAGTTTATCTCAGGTTATTGGTTCTAAGCGCCCGCGATGGAGATGTGCGACCCCCCATTTCAAAAAGGACAAAGGCGTGGTCTTTTGATGCTTCAAAGGTTTAGTTTTGGTTTGCTTCGAGTCGTAGGAAAGACCGCACTATTAAGAGGGGTCTGTGTGGACAAATGTTGTGTGGGAATGCCTTTGCCGAGCCTTACTCTCTTACCCTTCCCACTCCAACCACCTCATATGAACCTAGTGTGTGTGCTGTGGTACTCAGAAAGTTGCAACAGTAAGTTACTGGGTACCCCGTGCACACGGGGTACCCAGAGAGTTACCCAGTATTTGACCCCCGTGCGCACGGGGTACTGCGTAACTCTCTGCATACCCCGTGCGCACGGGGTCTTTTGACCCCCGTGCGCACGGGGTGGTGCGATTGTCTCTGGATACCCCGTGCGCACGGGGTCCAACGGGAAGAAATCCCCACCCTCACATGAGCACTATAAAAAGGCCTTTCTTCCTCCTCCAACGTTTAACCCTAATGTCTTGTTGAGCTCCACCATTGCTACACCCCATTTTGCTCAATACTCTCAATCCCTCCACCCAAACTTGTTGAAACTTTGGGGACTGGGAGAGCAAGACCCGATCTACAACTTGATCCAAACCATATTGCGTTCCCCGCAACATTTCTTCCCCATTGACTTGTTACTCTTGGAGCCTGGGCTCCTAGGCGGTTAGAGGTTCCTCCGGAAGCTTCCTTGCTTGTGGTGTGCTTCGGAGAAGTTTGTAAAGGTGTGGTGGTCGCCTTCAAGACCAACCCCGAGTGGTTCGAGGCTCATCCGTTGGGGGTGACTCGAAGGAGAATACGGTGAGCCTTTGGTGGCATTCCGCAAGCTTTGGCTCCAGCACCGCTCCAAACGGAGATTAGCTCTTCCCCAAGGAAGAGTGAACTTCGGGTTAAAATCCGCGTCCTCGTCTCACTTGTGGTTAATCCTTTCGCGCACCTTTCTTTGTTGTTGTATGCTTGTTGGCTTGCTAAGTAGTTTGTTGCATAGCTTTTCTTCTTGGAGCTTGCTTGTCATATAGGTTGGATTCACCTAGTTGCATATCTAGTGAACTCTTTTATCCGCTAAGCCTTAAAATCTACAAGAAAGATTAAAATTTGTAGTCTCCTATTCCACCCCCCCTCTAGTCGACCGTATCGATCCTTTCACCTTCGTTCTAAGGATGCCTTCAAATTCATTGGTGGTAGAAGTTATCATTTTCTTCTACTTTCTTTCTTCCTAATGATCTAACTTCTATTCTTTCTTCCGGAGGCATTGTGATGTTGCTCTCTTCAATCATCATCTCAAATTGTGAGGATCGTGTTCTTTTCATGCTTATCTATTTAACCAGAGTGTTGTGTCATCTCTTCAAGTTCTTTTCATCGTATCAAGTCTCGCATCTCTTTTCAACTGGAGTGATGTTCGAATTTGTTCTTACTTCTTCCTTGTTTATCTCATTTCAACCAAAGTGGTTTCAATTCCTTCTTGTCCATTGTGCTCGTCATTCATAGCTTGGCAACCTCCAAGGTTCACATGGTGTTCCTTGTTCCTCTTTTCTAACAGAGTGTTTTCAACTTCGTTCATCTCCGTTGTATTCTTCTTTCCAATTGTTTAACCTCTCAAGGTTCATTGGTTTCACTTGTTTGTCAAAGAAGCAACTTTGTTTTACATCTTCCTCTTCCGTTTTCTATCCGGTGCCATCCTAGATCTCGGGACGAGATCCTCTCGTAGTGGTGGAGTGTTGTGACGCCCCGAGACCGATGCGCCAGGTGTCTTCCAGTTATTCGCCGTCCTTGCCATGTCATTCGCTTGCGTTTTGCATCCTGTCATGTCATCATGTGCATTGCATCATCATGTTTTCAAAACTTGCATTTGTCCCGGTCTCCTCGTTCTCTCCGTTGTCCGTTCTGAGCCCAGACACACTTGCACGCGCCCGCGGCACCTCCGAAATATTATTTTATAAGTGGCTGGAAAATGTCCTCGGAATGGGATGAAAGTTGGCATGCGGTGTTGTTTTGTCGTTAGTAGGTCGTCTGCCAAGTTTCATCGCATTCGGAGCTCGTTTGATAGCCTAACCGTTAAATATATAGCGGCATTATAGCCGGTCATACGTCGGACGTTTTCGGTCCCCGGAAGCTGCTACCGGGCCCTCTCTCTCCTCTCTTCTCAGCCCACCTCTCTCTAGCATAGCCCACTAGCCCACCTATCTAACCCCTCCTGCTCTGGATCGTCCGATTGAGATCGAACGGCTCTGAAACGGCCTCAAACCCCCTAACCCTAGCCCCCTTGCCTTATATAGACCCCCTCCATGCCATTTTTGGGCATCCCTAGCACTCCACCTACCTCTAGCCCCCTCTCCCTCAATTTCAGCACCGAACCCCTCCCTGGCCTCCACTTGTCGCCGCCGCCACTTGGTCTCTTCCTGCACCGCCACCTTGCCGTCGCCACATGGCGCGCTCCTAGTGGCCAGCTGCCACCGCGCAGTCGTCGGCAGCCAACGGGACGACGCCACGTAGCCCCTGCCTCCTCCCACCACCGTGACGCCCACCGCAGCCCGCGGGAGGCCCGCCCAGGCCCGCACAACTGAGCGGCTCGGTTGCTAGCCCGTGCTCCTTGCTCCCTCGCTCTCGATCTGGATCGAGGGGAGGAGCCCCTCGACCCCGACCTCGCCATTCCGCTCCTTCCCACCGACTCGCCGGAGTCGCCGCTGGCGATCAACTCCGGTCAAATGAGCACCGCTGCCCCGCCTCTCTACTTCCTTCTCCTTCCTCCTTCGGTATCTCTCTCTAAATTCTCGCTCTCTCTCACAGGTGTCCGTTGCCGCCGCCCAGGGTGCTCATCGTTGGCCCCGCCTTCGCCAGATCCGGGGCCCTGCGACCCATTCCCGACCTCGCTAGCGTCGCCGAACCCCGCCGTCGCCGGAGCCTTGTCGCGCCGCCGCCTTGTTCTTTTGGCCGTGAGGTGCACGGGAGAAGGACGATGCCAGCGCTCGCCCCTCTCGCCCGCGTGGGCCACCGCACGCCCTGTCCTGGCAACCGGCCCGCCTTTTCGTCGCTCGTTGACCGCGGCCCAGCTGCCCCCTCACCCGACCGGGCGAAGAGCCCATGGTGAGCCTCCAAGTTTCCTGTAGCTCCAGTCTGGCCCAGTTCCAGTAGTTTCGGCCCAGTGTTGTTTTTTTCCTTTCAGTGAGTTTCCTATTATTCTAGAGAATTGCCAGTTTACAGTTTAGCCCTTGCACTTCATGCATATAATATCTCACAAACCGTGCATCAGAATTAAACAAACTTAATATGTAAAGTGCTTAGAATTTTGTCTAGTTTCATAATATGCAACTTTCATCTATGTTTAAAATTTTCAAACTGCTGTTTGCATTAATTTTCTCATATGCCATGTTAAAAAGATTTTTTTCATAACTAAATAACCGTAGCTCCAGACTTAATAAACTTTATATGTAAATGGGGTAGAAAAATGCCTAGTTTAACATGGTGGTATCACTTTGATGTTTAACAACTCTAAAATATGGTTAAGGGCATAACAGTACCAAACCTAAAATATGCACATGAGGAGTTTCCGGACTTGTTGTTTGTTGTCCCGGCCTCACTTAAACTTGCCTAGATAGGTAGTTTTCATATGCTTCAGCTCTTTCCATGCTAACCAACATTTAATATTGTTGAGTACATAAACGGGAGAGAACTAAATAAGTCACGTGGTGTTTCGTCAATATGCAACTCGTTGCATATTGAGCTCCACTTAACTTGTAGTTTTGCTTGTGCACTTTGCCATGCCATGCTTCATTAAACCGGACATGCATCATACTTGGTTGTGCATCATGCTATGATTATGTGATGTTTGTTTATTATGTTGTTTGCTTCTTTACGGTGTTGCTTCTTCGGGTTAGTTCCGATAACGTCGCGTTTGAGGATCCGTTCAACTTCGTCTGTTTGCCTTCTTCATGGACTCGTTCTTCTTCCTTGCGGGATCTCAGGCAAGATGACCATACCCTCGAAATCACTTCTATCTTTGCTTGCTAGTTGCTCGCTCTTTTGCTATGCTGCGATACCTACCACTTACTTTATCATTCCTCCCATATGGCCATGTCAAGCCTCTAACCCACCTTTCCTAGCAAACCGTTGTTTGGCCATGTTACCGCTTTGCTCAGCCCCTCTTATAGCGTTGTTAGTTGCAGGTGAAGCTGAAGTTTGTTCCATGTTGGAACATGGTTATTTTTGGGATATCACAATATATCTTATTTACTTTAATGCATCTATATACTTGGTAAAGGGTGGAAGGCTCGGCCTTATGCTTGGTGTTTTGTTCCACTCTTGCCGCCCTAGTTTCCGTCATACCGATGTTATGTTCCTTGATTTTGCATTCCTTACGCGGTTGGGTGTTATGGGAACCCCTTGACAGTTCGCCTTGAATAAAACTCCTCCACCAAGGCCCAACCTTGGTTTTACCATTTACCACCTAAGCCTTTTTCCCTCGGGTTTCCGGAGCCCGAGGGTCATCTTTATTTTAAACTCTCGGGCCAATGCTCCTCTGAGTGTTGGTGCAACCTGTCAGCCGCCGGTGGCCACCAGGGGAAACTCTGGTTTGGCCTACCGGAAGTTTGGACAATCCGGTGTGCCCTAAGAACGAGATATGTGCAGCTCCTATCGGGATTTGTCAGCACATTCGTGCGGCTTTGCTGGTCTTGTTTTAGCATTGTCGAAATGTCTTGTAACCGGGATTCCGAGTCTGATCGGGTCTTCCTGGGAGAAGGAATATCCTTTGTTGACTGTGAGAGCTTGTGATAGGCTAAGTTGGACACCCCTGCAGGGTTTGAACTTTCGAAAGCCATGCCCGCGGTTATGGGTAGATGGGAATTTGTTAATATCCGGTTGTAGAAAACTTGACACTTAGCTTAATTAAAATGCATCTACCGCGTGTGTAGCCATGATGGTCTCTTCTCGGCGGAGTCCGGGAAGTGAACACGGTTCTTGTGTTATGCTTGAACGTAAGTAGCTTCAGGATCACTTCTTGATCACTTCTAGCTTCACGACCGTGCTTTGCTTCTCTTCTCGCTCTTATTTGCGTAAGTTAGCCACCATATGTGCTTAGTGCTTGTTGCAGCTCCACCTCACTACCTTTTCCTACCCATAAGCTTAAATAGTCTTGATCTCGCGGGTGTGAGATTGCTGAGTCCTCGTGGCTCACAGATACTTCCAAACAGTTGCACGTGCCGATGATACCAGTGCAGATGACGCAACCCAGCTCAAGTGGGAGCTCGATGAAGTTCTTGATCGTTGTTTTCTTTCGTTTCTTGTTGATCAGTAGTGGAGCCCAGTTGGGACGATCGGGGATCTACCATTTGGGGTTGTCTTCCTTTTATGTTGGCTCCATAGTCGGACCTTGATTGTATTCTGGATGTTGTATGTTTAACTTGTATTTGTGTGAAGTGGTGATTGTAAGCCAACTCTTTATCCCTTTCTTACCCAGTACATGGGATGTGTAAAGATTACCCCTCTTGCAACATGCCTACCATGCGGTTATGCCTCTAAGTCGTACCCCGACACGTGGGAGATATAGCCGCATCGTGGGTGTTACAGAGACCTTCTTTTCAAATAATCGGTGCAAAAGGGCACACCATGACCTCGCCAAAATTAACCAAGTAACCGCAATGAGCGCATGGAACGACATGGCAATAAATTTCACTGCTGACGACGAACCAAGGGCCCGATTAGTCCGAGCACCTGCCGCCTTGGTCTTAAACCCAATTGTGGACGGCTTTCGACTTACCAAAGTGCTCATGGATGGCGGCAGTGGACATAACCTCATCTATGAGGATACGCTCGATGATACGTCTCCGTCGTATGTACTTCTCCAAACTCTTTTGCCCTTGTTTTGGACTCCAACTTGCATGATTTGAATGGAACTAACCCGGACTGACGCTGTTTTCAGCAGAATTGCCATGGTGTTATTTTTGTACAGAATAAAAAGTTCTCGGAATGACCTGAAACTTCACGAAGATAACTTTTGGAATTAATAAAAAATATTGGCGAAAGAATCAGCACCAGGGGGCAGACACCCTAGCCACAAGGGTGGGGGCGCGCCCTCTGACCTTGTGGCCCCCCTGGACCTCCACCGACCTCAACTCCAACTCCATATATTCTATTTCGAGGAGAAAAAAATCAAAGAGAAGGATTCATCGCGTTTTACGATATAGAGCCGCCGCCAAGCACTGTTCTTCCTCAGGAGGGCAGATCTGGAGTCCGTTTTTGGCTCCGGAGAGGGGAATCTGTCGCCATCGTCATCATCAACCATCCTCCATCACCAATTTCATGATGCTCACCACTGTGAGTGAGTAATTCCATCGTAGGCTTGCTGGCCCGTGATGGGTTGGATGAGATTTACCATGTAATCGAGTTAGTTTTGTTAGGGTTTGATCCCTAGTATCCACTATGTTCTAAGATTGATGTTGCTATGACTTTGCTATGCCTAATGCTTGTCTCTAGGGCCCGAGTGCCATGATTTCAGATCTGAACCTATTATGTTTTCATGAATATATTTGTGTTCTTGATCCGATATTGCAAGTTATAGTCACCTACTATGTGTTATTATCCGGCAACCCCGGAGTAACAATAGTCGGGATCACTCCTGGTGATGACCGTAGTTTGAGGAGTTCATGTATTCACTAAGTGCTAATGCTTTGGTCTGGTACTCTATTAAAAGGAGGCCTTAATATCCCTTAGTTTCCAATAGGACCCTGCTGCCACGGGAGGGTAGGACAAAAGATGTCATGCAAGTTCTTTTCCATAAGCACGTATGACTATATACGGAATACATGCCTACATTATATTAATGAATTGGAGCTAGTTCTGTGTCACCCTATGTTATAACCGTTGCATGCTGAATGCCATCTGACATAATTATCCATCATTGATCCATTGCCTACAAGCTTTTCACATATTGATCTTGCTAAGTTACTTTTCCGTTGCCACTGTTATGATTGTTACAATATTGCTATTGTTACTTCTGCCACCGTTACCGTTACTTCCATATTACTTTGCTACTAAATACTTTGTTGTAGATATTAAGTCTTTCAGGTGTGGTTGAATTGACAACTCAGCTGCTAATGCTCGAGAATATTCTCTGGCTCCCCTTGTGTCGAACCAATAATTTTGGGTTGAATACTCTACCCTCGAAAACTATTGCGATCCACTATACTTGTGGGTTATCACGCGACAAATGCATATTGATAGACCACACATCGAGTAAAGCAACACCACCTTTCGAGGCATCATCCCCATTCGAGAAGCACGGTGTTCGGGGAAAATCAAACTTCATGTAGTATTTGGCATGCCGGAGAATTACAGGTCCGAAGAGTTGCTCTTCCACATGCCCTCCTTCAATAGCGGATATCACGCCCTTTTAGGGCGGGAAGCCTTCTCACGCTTTCAAGCTATACCCCATTACGGGTACATGAATCTTAAGATGCCGGGGCCCAATGGAATAATCACAATTATAAGTGATCCGGATATAGCACTCCGCGCCGAAAACAAAACCGCATCTTTGGCCCTTGAGGTATTGTCCGAAACCCTTGGGGCCGAAGAACTAACCACCCTGCAATCCACGGTGGACAAGGATGATGTGATTCTCGATAAGAGACCCATATCCACCTCTTTGAAACCAACAAATGAAATATTTAAATTTCAAGTGCACCCAACGGATCCTAACAAAACAGCTTCCATTGGAGCACAACTGGATCCAATGGTAGATATCGCCCTACTAGCATTCGTACGCGAAAATTGGGACATCTTTGCCTGGCAGCTAATGTCTACTACACAACTTTATTCTTGTAGACTCGTTATGGGCCTCCAAGCACAGAGTTTTATAGGATAGTAGCAATTTTCCCTCAAGTGGATGACCTAAGGTTTATCAATCGGTGGGAGGTGTAGGATGAAGATGGTCTCTCTCAAACAACCCTGCAACCAAATACAAGGAATCTCTTGTGTCCCCAACACACCCAATACAAATGGAAAATTGTATAGGTGCACTAGTTCGACGAAGAGATGGTGATAAAAGTGTAATATTGATGGTAGAAATATATTTTTATAATCTGAATAAATAAAAACAGCAAGGTAGCAAATAGTAAACGGGTAGAAAAATGGTATTGCAATGCTTGAAAATGAGGCTAGGGTTTGTACTTTCGCTAGTGCAATCTCTCAATAGTGCTAATATAATTGGATCATATAACCACCCCTCAAAATGCGATGAAGAATCACTCCAAAGTTCCTATCTAGCAAAGAACATAAGAAGAAATCGTTTGTAGGGTATGAAACCACCTCAAAGCTATTCTTTCCGATCGATCTATCCAAGAGTTCATACTAAAATAACACTAAATAATTTCAAATTCAAAATACTCAATCCAACATAAGGAACCTCAAAGTGTGCCCCAAGATTTCTACCGGAGAAACAAAGATAATAACATGCATCAACCCCTATGCGTAGATTACCCTAATGTCACCTCGGGAATCCGCGAGTTGAGTGCCAAAACATATATCAAGTGAATCAATACGATACCCCATTGTCACCACGAGTACTCATATGCAAGACATATATCAAGTGGTCTGAAATCCTATTCAATCCGATAACAACGAAATCTCAAAGGTAAAAACTCAATTCATCACAACAAGATAGAGAGGGGAAAACACCATATGATCCGACTATATGAACAAAGCCCACGATACATCAACATCGTGACATCTCAAAAACACGAGAGAGAGAGAGAGAGAGAGATTAAACACATAGCTACTGGTACAAACCCTCAGCCCCGAGGGTGGACTATTCCCTCCTTATCATGGTGGCTGCCGGGATGATCAAGATGGCCACCGGAGATGATTCCCCCCTCCGGCAGGGTGCCGAAACGGGGTCTAGATTTGTTTTCAGTGGCTATAGAGCCTTGCGGCGGCGGAACTTCTGATCTAGGGTTATTTCTGATGGTTCCTCTATTTATAGGATTTTTTGGCTTCGGTTTCACGCTAAGATGGGACTCGAGGTGAGCACAACCCACCGGGGCAAGCCAGGCTCACTAGGCGCGCCCCGGTGTCTTGTGCCCTACTCCTTCACCTTCTGGTCCTTCCACGAAGCTTTGGGGTCTCTTTTATTCCAGAAAAATCGTCAAAAAGTTTCAGCTCATTTGGAGAACTTTCATTTTTGCACAGAAAACAACACCACGGTAGTTCTGCTAAAAACAACGTCAGTCCGGGTTAGTTCCATGCAATTCATACCAAAACCATATAAAATTGTTGTAAACATGGCATGAATACTTCATAAATTATAGATACGTTGGAGATGTATCAGCATCCCCGAGCTTAGTTCCTACTCGTCCTCGAGTAGGTATATGATAAAAGAAATAATTTATGAAGTGTGAATGCTAGCAAAGTGCACAAGGTTGATCAATGACAATTGCAATCACTTTTCCTAGCATCATAACATTATTTCTTTCTTATAAGATTTCTCATGTTAAAGTAGCAACCAATTCACATGTTAAGGTTCAAACAATGATTTTTCTTTAAACTCAACAACCTATGTTCTCAGTCACCAAGCAATTGCAATTCAACTTATTCAACAGAGTCTAAGTAAGAGCTCCGCATATTCAACCATCATATAGTCTTCTATCATTGCTAACACTCACTGCATACACATGAGCAAAACATTTCAACCAGACACGTAGAAAGATAGGGGCTTATTGTTTTGCCTCCCAACGTATTCACCTCAAGGGTGATGTCAACAATAATAACTCATGCTACCCATATTCAACTGGATATATGTGCCTAGATCTTTCCTCACCACATGATGCTTTCCAAAAGAGAAAAATAAAAAGGAATAGAGAGAAAAACTTTGACTCTTTGCATAATAGTAAATACTGAAAAGTAAAAGATAGGCCCTTCGCAGAGGGAAGCAGAGGTTGCCATGCGCTTATTTGTTTGTATGCTCAACCCCTTAGTGCAAAAGAACGTCACATTATATTGCCCCTTATGATAGCAACCTTTATTATGCAGTCTGTAGCTTTTATTCTTTGCCATCACAAGTTCGTATAACGCTCAATTTTCTCTTACACTAAATGATCTAACACTTCTTGGAAGCAATTTTTATTGCCTTATTGCACCGATGACAACTTACTTCAAGGATCTTGCTCAATCTTAGGTAGGTATGGTGGACTCTTGAAATAAGATTTTGGTTTAAGGGT
>NC_057800.1:408490230-408506753 GCF_018294505.1 Triticum aestivum
TTCTATGTGAGTATGAACAAACATAAACCATTACGTTGTCTTCCTTGTCCAACATCAACAATTTTGGCATATAACATTTTGATGGGGGCTCACGATCACAAAAGATTTCCAAGATAGTGTATTTGCATGTGAAAGTTCTCTTCCTTATACTAATTATTCGTGAATTGCTTGTATGACCAATATTGTGATTGTCAAGCCTCAAAATATTTCACTTTCTAAACCCAATGTGAAGCTACCACTAGGCATGATATGATTTGAACTTCATGGCATTCAATTTATTCAACAATTTACTCATAGGATATAAGTGAAGCACAAGAGTAAATGACAAGCTACTCCAAAAAGATATAAGCGAAGATCAAGCGAGTAGTTAAGTAAATAGTTAGCTATGCGAGGACTCTCTCTTATTTAAAACTTTCAGATCAAAGTATTTTATTTAAACAACAAGCAAAATGAAAATAGAATTACATTTCAAGGATAACACAACTCAAGTGAAGAAGCAAAAACTTAGACTCAACCGATACTAACCGATAATTGTTGATGAAGAAAGGCAGGATGCCTACCGGGGCATCCCCAAGCTTAGATGCTTGAGACTTCTTGAAATATTATCTTGGGATGCCTTGGGCATCCCCAAGCTTAAGCTTTTATTTCTCCTTAATTCCTTTTATATCACGGTTTCCCTAAATCTTAAAAACTTCATCGACACAAAACTCAACAAGAACTCATGAGATAAGTTAGTATAAACCAATGCAAAAACTTTATCATTCTCTACTGTAGCAAATCACTAAAATTATTATTGAACATACTAAATCCCTATGCATATTTAATACTCCTATCCTCAAATAGAATCATTAAACAAGCAAACATATGCAAATATAACAGCAATTTGCCAAACCAGTACAGTCTGTAAAGAATGCAAGACTATCAATACTTATTTAACTCCAAAAATTATGAAAATTTTGCCACACTGTAGAAAATTTATCAGAGCTTATTTTGTAAAAAAAATCAGCATTTTATCACATTCTGACTTTTCTAGGAAATTTTTGCAACATCACTTTCTGTTTTCAAACAACAACATGCAGGCTTGCAAAATGAGCATAGTAAAGGCTATCATTGCCACTTTTATTGAAATAAAAGATGCAAAACATTATTATAAATAATATCAAGAAAATCCTAACAAAAAAATGATGCTCCTAGCAAAACACATATCATGTGACGAACGAAAACATAGCTCCAAGTGAGGTTACCGATAATGTTGGAGACGAAAGAGGGGATGCCTTCCGGGGCATCCCCAAGCTTAGTTGCTTTGATATTCCTTGAATATTACCTTGTGGTGCCTTGGGCATCCCCATACTTAGGGTCTTGTCACTCCTTATTCTCCTCATATCGACATTTGACCCAAAACTTGAAAACTGCCATCACACAAAACTTAATGGAACTTTGTGAGATAGGTTAGTATGATAAAGAGCAAACCATTTCACTTTGGTACCGTCAAAGACAAGATTCATAATTGTTTCCACACAATGCCTACTGTAGCATATCATTTCCACAATTTATATGGAGCGATATAAGCCATAGAAACTAGAAAACAAGCAAACTATGCATTGAAAACAGAATCTGTCAAAAACAGAACAGTCTGTAGTAATCTGTACTCCAACCATACTTCTGCTACTCCAAAAATCATGAAACAATAGGAAAACCTCGGCAATTTGTCTATTAGTCTTATGCAAAAGAATCAGCATTTTATCATGCTTCTGTTAAAAATGAGAATTGTTTTCCTGAGCGCAAAAGTTTCTATTTTTCAACAAGATCAAATCAACTATCACCATAAGCCATCCCAAAGGTCTTACTTGGCACTTTATTGAAACGAAAGTAATAAAACATGATTATTATAGTAGCCTAAACATGTGAACACACAAAAACAGTAGGTAAAAGTGTTGGGTTGTCTCCCAACAAACGTTGTTCTTTAATTCCTTTTAGCTACGCATGATGATTTAAATGATGCTTGCTTAAAAGATAAGAATTGAAACATAAAGAGAGCATCATGAAGCATATGACTAGAACATTTAAGTCTAACCCACATCCTATGCATAGGGATTTTGTGATCAAAAATTTTATGGGAGCAAGAATCAACTAGCATAGGAAGGCAAAACAAGTATAACTTCAAAACTTTCAACACATAGAGAGGAATCTTGTATTATTGAAATATAAATGATCATATCTTCCCCTTTCATAATAATTTTCAGTAGCATCATGAATGAATTCAACAATATAACTATCACATAAAGCACTCTTTTCATGATGCATAAGAATAGAAATTTTATTACTCTCCACATAAGCAAATTTATTCTCATGAATATTAGTGGGAGCAAACTCAACAAAATAACTACCATGAGATTGAAAATTAAAATTATGATGACAAGTTTCATGGTTATCATTATTCTTTATAGCATACATGTCATCACCATAATCATCATAAATAGCAACTTTGTTCTCATCATAATCAATTGACACATCTTCCAAAATAATGGATTCATCACTAAATAAAGTCAAGACCTCTCCGAATCCACTTTCATCATTATAATCATCATAAATAGGAGGCATGCAATCATTATAACAAATTTGCACATCAAATCTTGGGGGTCTAAAAATATCATCTTCATCAAATATAGCATCCCCAAGGTTATGGCTTTGCATATCATTAGCATCATGGATATTCAAAGAATTCATACCAACAACATTGCAATCATGCTCATCACTCAAATATTTTTTGTCAAACATTTTATAGAATTCTTCTTCTATCAATTGAGCACAATTTTCCTTTCCATCATTTTCACGAAAGACATTATAAAGATGAACAATATGATGTAATCTCAATTCCATTTTTTTACCTTTCTTTTATAAACTAAACTAGTGATGAAACAAGAAACTAAAAGTTTCAATTGCAAGATCTAAAGATATACCTTCATGAACTCACCTCACCGGTAATGGTGCTAGAAAAGAGCTTGATGTCTACTACACAACTTTATTCTTGTAGACTTGTGTTGGGCCTCCAAGCGCAGAGTTTTGTAGGACAGTAGCAATTTTCCCTCAAGTGGATGACCTAAGGTTTATCAATCAGTGGGAGGTGTAGGATGAAGATGGTCTCTCTCAAACAACCCTGCAACCAAATACAAGGAATCTCTTGTGTCCCCAACACACCCAATACAATGGCAAATTTTATAGGTGCACTAGTTCGACGAAGAGATGGTGATAAAAGTGTAATATTGATGGTAGATATATATTTTTATAATCTGAATAAATAAAAACAGCAAGGTAGCAAATAGTAAACGAGCACAAAACGGTATTGCAATGCTTGAAAATGAGGCCTAGGTTCTGTACTTTCGCTAGTGCAATCTCTCAATAGTGCTAATATAATTGGATCATATAACCACCCCTCAAAGTGCAATGAAGAATCAGTCCAACGTTCCTATCTGGCGGAGAACATAAGAAGAAATCGTTTGTAGGGTACGAAACCACCTCAATGCTATTATTTCTGATCGATCTATCCAAGAGTTCGTACTAAAATAACACCAAATAATTTCAGATTCAATATACTCAATCCAACACAAGGAACCTAAAAGAGTGCCCAAAGATTTCTACTGGAGAAACAAAGACAAGAATGCGCATCAACCCCTATGCATAGATTACCCCAATGTCACCTCGGGAATCCGCGAGTTGAGTGCCAAAACATATATCAAGTGAATCAATACGATACCCCATTGTCTCCACGAGTATTCATATGCAAGACATATATCAAGTGCTCTCAAATCCATAAAAGTATTCAGTCCGATAGCAACGAAATCTCAAAGGGGAAAACTCAATTCATCACAATAAGATAGAGACGGGAAAACACCATATGATCCGACTATATTAACAAAGCCCGTGATACATCAAGATCGTGACATCTCAAGAACACGAGAGAGAGAGAGAGATTAAACACATAGCTACTGGTACAAACCCTCAGCCCCGAGGGTGGACTACTCCCTCCTCATCATGGTGGCCGCCGAGATGATGAATATGGCCACCGGAGATGATTCCCCCCTTCGGCAGGGTGCTAAAACGGGGTCTAGATTGGTTTTCGGTGGCTACAGAGCCTTACGTTAGCAGAACTTCTGATCTAGGGTTATTTCTGATGGTTTCTCTATTTATAGGATTTTTTGGCGTCGGTTTCATGCTTAGATGGGCCTCGAGGTGAGCACAACCCATTGGGCAAGCCAGGTCCACCAGGAGCGCCTCGGTGTCTTGTGCCATACTCCTTCACCTTCTGGTCCTTCCATGAAACTTCGGGGGTCTCTTTTGTTCAAAAAAAATCGTCAAAAAGTTTCAGCTCATTTGGAGAACTTTCATTTCTGCACAAAAAACAACACCACATTAGTTCTGCTGAAAACATCGTCAGTCCGAGTTAGTTCCATGCAAATCCTACCAAAACCATATAAAATTGTTGTAAACATGGCATGAATACTTCATAAATTGTAGATATGTTGGAGACGTATCAGCACCCTTCAGACATGCCCAGGATCTCATGCAGACTAGCCGAACACAGCCTCAACATAATCAAGGGGTTCAAACCAGTCAAACAAAAACTGTGGCGATTTTCCGAACCCAAACGACAAGCTATGGGGGAGGAGCTAGCCAAACTACTCGAGGCTGGGTTCATCAGAGAAATCAAGCACCCGGATTGGCCAACCCACTTGGTCATGGTGTGGAAAAAGGATAAGTCTTGGCGCCTCTGTGTCAATTTCAAAGACCTTAATAAGGCCTGCCCCAGAGACCCTTTCCCATTGCCCCACATCGACCTGATTATTGACGCAACCGCGGGACACGACTAATTCTGTTTCCTCGATGCTTACTCCGAATACCATCAAATTAAGATGAAGGAGTCTGACCAGGCCGTAACGGCGTTCATTACCCCATGGTACGTCCATTTTGCATCATGCTTTTATATCGATATTTATTGCATTATGGGATGTTATTACACATTTTGTCACAATACTTATGCCTATTCTCTCTTATTTTACAAGGTTTACACGAAGAGGGAGAATGTCGGCAGCTGGAATTCTGGGCTAGAAAAGAAGCAAATATTAGAGACCTATTCTGCACAACTCCAAAAGTCCTGAAACTCCATGGAAGTCAGTTTTGGAATATATAAAAAATATTGGACGAAGAAAGCACTATAGGGGGGCACCCACCGTCCACGAGGGTGGGGGGCGCCCTACTCCCCTGGGCGCGCGCCCTATCTCGTGGGCCCCTTGGCAGGCCTCCGATGCCCATCTTTGGCTATATGAAGTCTTTCGCCCTGAAAAAAATCATAAGAAAGCTTTCGGGACGAAGCACCGCCGCCATGAGGCGGGACCTTGGCGGAACCAATCTAGGGCTCCGGCGGAGCTGTTCTGCCGGGGAACCAATCTAGGGGGTCAATCTCCAACAACATCTTCACCAACACCATCTCATATCAAACCCTAGTTCATCTCTTGTATCCAATCTTTGTCTCAAAACCTCAGATTGGTACCTGTGGGTTGCTAGTAGTGTTGATTACTCCTTGTAGTTGGTTTATTTGGTGGAAGATCATATGTTCAGATCCTTTATGCATATTAATACCCCTCTGATTATGAACATGAATATGATTTCTGAGTAGTTACGTTTGTTCCCGAGGACATGGGAGAAATCTTGCTATAAGTAGTCATGTGAATTTGGTATTCGTTCGATATTTTGATGAGATGTATGTTGTCTCTCTTCTAGTGGTGTCATGTGAACGTCGACTACATGTCACTTCACCATTATGTAGGCCTAGGGGAAGGCATTGGGAAGTAATAAGTAGATGATGGGTTGCTAGAATGACAGAAGCTTAAACCCTAGTTTATGCGTTGCTTCGTAAGGGGCTGATTTGGATCCATATGTTTCATGCTATGGTTAGGTTTACCTTAATACTTCTTTTGTAGTTGTGGATGTTTGCAAGAGGGGTTAATCATAAGTGGGATGCTTGTCCAAGTAAGGGCAGTACCCAAGCACCGGTCCACCCACATATCAAACTATCAAAGTAACGAACATGAATCATATGAGCGTGATGAAAACTAGCTTGACGATAATTCCCATGTGTCCTTGGGATCATTTTACTTTATATAAGAGTTTGTCCAGGCTTGTCCTTTTATACAAAAAGGATTGGGCCACCTTTCTGCACCTTCTTTACTTTTATTACTTGTTACCCGTTATGAATTAGCTTATCACAAAACTATCTGTTACCGATAATTTCAGTGCTTGCAGAGAATACCTTACTGAAAACTTCTTATCATTTCCTTCTGCTCTTCGTTGGGTTCGACACTCTTACTTATAGAAAGGACTATGATAGATCCCCTATACTTGTGGGTCATCAAGACTCTTTTCTGGCACTGTTGCCCGGGAGTGAAGCGCCTTTGGTAAGTGGAATTTGGTAAGGAAAAATTTATATAGTGTGCTGAAATTTACTGTCACTTGTTACTATGGAAAGTAATCCTTTGAGGGGCTTGTTTGGCGTATCTTCACCCCGACCAGTAGAGCAAAGAGTTTCTCCTCAACCTACTAAACCTATTGAAAATGTTTACTTTGAAATTCCTTCAGGTATGATAGAGAAACTGCTAGCTAATCCTTTTACAGGAGATGGACCATTGCATCCCGATTTGCACCTAATCTATGTGGATGAAGTTTGTGGATTATTTAAGCTTGTAGGTATGCCCGAGGATGTTATCAAGAAGAAGGTCTTCACTTTATCTTTGAAGCGAAAGGTATTGACATGGTTTAGGCTATGTGATGATATTGGATCGTGGAACTACAACTGATTGAAATTGGAATTTCATCAGAAGTTTTATCCTATGCATTTGGTTCATCGTGATCATAATTATATCTATATTTTTTGGCCTCGTGAAGGAGAAAGCATCGCTCAATCTTGGGGGAGTCTTAAGTCAATGTTATATTCATGCCCCAATCATGAGCTCTCAAGATAAATTATTATTCAAAAAAATTATGCTCGACTTTCTCTCAATAATCGCTCCATGCTCGATACTTCTTGTACTGGTTCTTTTATGATGAAGACTATTGAGTTCAAATGGAATTTATTGGAAAGAATTAAACACGACTCTGAAGATTGGGAACTTGACGAAGGTAAGGAGTCAGGTATAACACCTAAGTTTGATTGTGTTAAATCTTTTATGGATATCGATGCTTTTAGTGAATTTAGCACTAAATATGGACTTGACTCTAAGATAGTAGCTTATTTTTGTGAATCATTTGCTACTCGTGTTGATCTCCCTAAGGAGAAGTGGCTGAAATATCATCCTCCCATCGAAGTAAAAGTAGTTGAACCTATTAAAGTTGAAGAAAAGACTATCACTTATAATGTTGATCCTATTGTTCGTACCGCTTATATTGAGAAACCACCTTTTCCTGTTAGAATGAAGGATCATGCTAAAGCTTAACTGTGGTCAAAAAAAGTAACATTGGAACACCCAAACCCTAGGAGAAAATTAAAGTTGAACCTAGTATTGCTATGGTCAAAGATCTCTTGGTCGATAATATTGATGGGCATGTTATTTACTTCTTTGAAGAAGCTGCTAGAATTGCTAGACCCGATACTAAAGATAAACATAGACCTGTTGTTGGCATGCCTGTTATTTCTGTTAAAATAGGAGATCATTGCTATCATGGCTTATGTGATATGGGTGCTAGTGCGAGTGCAATACCTCATTCTTTATACGAAGAAATTATACATGATATTGCGCCCGGTGAGTTAGAAGGTATTAATGTTACAATTAAGCTTGCCAATAGAGATACTATTTCATTGGTTGGGATTGTTAGAGATGTTGAAGTCTTGTGTGGGAAAGTTAAATATCCCGCTGATTTTCTTGTTCTTGGCTCCCCACAAGATGACTTTTGTCCATTTATATTTGGCAGACCCTTCTTTAATAATGTTAATGCTAAGATAGATTGCAAAAATGATATTGTTTCTACTGGTTTAGGGGATATGTCTCATGATTTTAATTTTTCTAAATTTCGTAGACAACCCCATGACAAAGAATTGCCTAGTAAAGATGAAATTATTGGTCTTGCTTCTATTTTTATGCCTCCTAATGATCCTTTAGAACAATATTTGCTAGATCATCAAAATGATATGTTTATGAATGAAAGAAGGGAAATAGATGAAGTATTCCTTAAACAGGGACCTATTTTGAAACATAACTTGCCTGTTGAAATTCTAGTGGATCCCCCTCCACCCAAGGGTGATCCCGTGTTTGAGCTTAAACCATTACCTGATACTCTTAAATATGCTTATCTTGATGAAAAGAAGATATATCCTGTTATTATTAGTGCTAACCTTTTAGAGCAAGAAGATGAGAAATTATTGAAAACTTTGAAGAAGCACCGTGCTGCTATTGGATATACTCTTGATGATCTTAGGGCATTAGTCCCACTCTATTCCAACACAAAATAAAATTGGAGAAAGACGCTAAACCGGTTGTTGATCACCAACGATGGTTAAATCCTAAGATGAAAGACTTCTCTAAAATTTCTAGGCCTCTGACTAATCTCTTACAAAAAGATGTTCCTTTTGTCTTTGATGATGATTGTGTAGAAGCATTTAAAATACTTAAGAAAGCCTTGATTTCTGCACCTATTGTTCAGCCACCTGATTGGAATTTACCCTTTGAAATTGTGTGTGATGCTAGTGATTATGTTGTAGGTGCTATTCTAGGACAAATAGTTGATAAGAAATTAAATGTTATCCAATATGCTAGTAAAACTCTAGATAGTGCCTAGAGAAATTATGCTACTACTGCAAAATAATTTTTAGCGGTTGTATTTTCTTGTGATAATGTCGGTGTACTAGAATAGGGGTACCCTAGTACCCCGAACTTGTGCACGGGCAGTTGCAGCACCCCGCGGCAAAGGCTTGCGGGGCGAATGCCAAGATCCCCCAAGGTTCCCTTGGAGCCATCCAAGAACAAAGTATTTAAGCTAAAGAGACAAGACCCCGGCAAGAGGAGCTTGCCGGGAAGGCCAACCAAGGCGCTCCAAGGAACTTGCCGCGACGCGCCACGCGCTCCGACAAGGCAACAAGGCCCCGGCAAGAGGAGCTTGCCGGGAAGACTAAATAAGATACCCCGAGGCTCGGTGAGCGACAAGCTTCTGGACCCGCGAGATAACAACAGCGGCAAGGCGCTTGCCGCGGCAGGCGGCCACTCTGCGCCCACGCTCCAGCACATCCACCAACGTGTCGCTCTGGGGGCCTCTCCGGGCGCGCGTGGCAGGAGGCTGTGCAGCCAGCGGTGCGCAGTGGCATGCGAAGCTGACAAGATCGCCATTGTGGTGAACGGTGGCGCCCCTAACGGTCCTTTTCTGCACTGTTTGGGCGACTCAGATGGGCATTTAATGCCCTTGTCCCCTGCCGTCAGGGTTAGGTAGGGTGCACTGTACAAGCACTGTATCAACTACCTCGCTTTTTACGTTTTTACCCTCCTCTGCGTTGCCACCTGTCGGTGACCCCTTTAGCGTATAAAAGGAGGCCCATGCGCAACGTAGAGGAGGTTCGGAGATTGGGACGGTTAGCTTCGATTCATAGGTAGCCCAGAGAACATCACACTCTCTGGCTCGAGAGTAAGAACACCAGATAATACAACCAGACAAGCAGCAGTAGGAGTGTTATCTCTCCAGAGAGCTCCGAAGCTGGGTAAACTGCTCGTGTGCTTCGCCTCAATCTGCTCTTCGTGCGACCTCCGCCCCCCGCCGAACCGAAAGGGGCCCGGTCCGCCGGCCCCATAGGTGTTCGTGGATCAGTTTCCCCGACATCTTTGGCGCGCCAGGTAGGGGGGTGTTGAGATTGTGTGAACCAGATCCGGCATTCACATGAGCTAGATCTTTATTCCCTTCATCAACATGCCACCGAAGAAGAAGACTTCGGCGGCAGCCGCTCCATCCACGTCACTTCCGCCACCGTTGGAGCAAACGAGTGGTGGGATGGACGCCGGCGGAAGAAAGGACGTCGACGAGGAAGCTCATGATGCAGCCAGGTCCAAGAGCAAGGCTGCACAAACCTCGGCGACTATACATGTTCCACGCCACTCTCAGGAGGCGCAAGATCAACAGCGTCATGGCACTAGCAGTGCCATAGGCATGATAGCCCAAGACCAAGCTGGTGGATCTCGGGACGCTCAAGACCAGCATGCACGCCAGCGTGCTGGCACGAGCGGAGCACGGTCGCCTGGACGGGATACTGCTCCTTCTAACATAGTTAGAAGTTCGATCACGTCCCGCTCCTCGCGCCGTCCGCCCCTGCCACCCATCACTCCAGCAGAAGCTTTGGCGCGAGCTCAACTTCTCCTAGATTACCCTCCGACGTCGGACAAGATCGACGAATGGAGGGCTACCATTCAGAGTCTCATCGGCTACGCCAACGGCGACACTCCACGGCAGCCAAATGCGTCGCCACCGCGGCAGGACCGCCGGACGCGAGCCGGTGGCGAGGAAACGGGCGGAGGTGCAACTACCATGCAATCACCGCCACGAAGGCCAAGATCGCCGACTCGCCGGATCCACCTCGACAGCGACTCCACTGCATCGTCGGATCCACGAGCTCGTCGCGATCAGCGCCAATTTCTTCATGATCGAGAACAAGAAGATGCTCGAACCCGCATCGAGCGCCGAAGAGAAGCGCGACGTCAATCCGACAAGCGCGCTGGGCCCTCTGTTGACATGCATGCGCCAGGGGAACCAGGAGATCTGCCGTACGCGGTAGGTTGTCCTGCGTTCACTCGTGAGCTGCGGCAAGTCCAGTGGCCCAGTACAAAGAACTTTAAGCCAGACGTGCAGGAGAAGTACGATGGCAAGATGCATCCGTCAGAGTTCCTCAGGATCTACACCATCGCGGTGCAAGCTGCCGGGGGACGAGATGACAAGATCCTTGCCAACTACTTCCCGCTGGTGCTCAAGCCCAATGTCAGATCCTGGCTCATGCACTTGCCGGACAACTCCATATCCTCTTGGGCTGATCTGTGCCATCAGTTTGTCGGCGCCTTTACCGGCGGACACAAGCCTCATGGCCAGGAGAGTGATCTTCATCTGCTCGCCCAGAAGGAAGGAGAGCCCCTGCGCAAGTACATTCAGAGATTCAGTAGTGTGCAGCACAACATCCCAGACGTCCACCCTGCCGCGGTGATCAGCGCGTTCCATCAGAACGTCCGGAACCGCAAGATGCGGGAGGAAATGGCGATGTGCAAGATCAGGGACGTCAGTGAGTTATATGCACTGGCCGACAAGTGTGCACGTGCTGAGGAAGGGAGGAGACTCCCCGGAGAAAATATAGGAGCGGGAGGATCTGACAGCGAAGATGCTGCCCCGACAAGGAAAAAACGGCGGCGGAACAACAGAAGGAGGAAAGGCAAAGAAGTGCTAGTTGTCGAGCAGTCCGGCAACGATGGTAGCGCCAAGGAAGCCAAAGCTGGTGACTCCGGCAAGGAGGTTGCCGCGGAGGTGGTGGTCACCGACAAGCAGGACGGCACCAACAAGCAGTATTGCAAGATTCACCGCACCAAGGGCCATGATCTTCAGAACTGTAAGAGGGTCGAGCAGCTTGTTGAGCAACAGAAAGCGGAATACGAGCGGCGCGACAAGGAGAAGGCCCAGGAAGGAGCTGGTGGATCCGGCAAGAAACGTCCCGGCCGAGGAGGACGCCGCGGCAAGGCCAAGCAGCGGCAAGGAGACAGACCTCCTCACGGCCGCGACAAGGATGAAGATGACGGCGACGATGAAGATATGGATGATGAGGAGACTGATGAGCAGGAGTTCCAGAAAGCCACAGAGGTCCTGTGCGTTGATGGTGGTGCTTCTCTGCATGCCTCGCACCGCCAGCTCAAGCAGTGGGTGCGGGAAGTTAATGCAGCAGAACCACCCATCGAGTCATGCAAGCCTCTGAAATGGTCCGGCACGCCTATCATCTTTGATATTGAGGACCACCCGGACCACATAACTGCGGTCGGGTGCTTGCCGATGTTGGTTTCACCAACAATCCGCAACCTCAAGGTCACTAAGATGCTAGTTGACGGCGGGGCCGGCTTAAACCTGATCTCCTCTGCGGTGCTCCAGAAACTCCAGATCCCTGACAGCGAGCTCGAAGAGACCGACACGTTTCAAGGAATCAACCCGGGAAGGAGCAAGCCAAAGGGAAAGATCACGTTGCCGGTAACATTTGGCAGCGAGCTGAACTTCAGGACCGAGAGGGTCACGTTTGACGTTGCCAACTTTCCATTGCCTTATAATGGAATCCTTGGCCGACCGGCACTCACCAAGTTCATGGCAGCCTCTCACTATGCGTACAACGTACTGAAAATGCCAGGCCCAATAAGTGTCATCTCTGTCCTTGGCGACAAGAAGGATGCTCTTATCTGCACCGACAAGATCTACCGGGAAGCAGCAGCCACAGCAGAACGCAGGACACTTGCCGCTGAAGCTCCCGGGGGGGAGAAGAAGACCAAGTCCGGCAAGAGCTCTGATGCCTACTCCGGCAAGCGCACCTCTTCGGAGTGCTGCGCTACCGTCGAGGACGCACCATCAAGCTCCACCGGCAAGTGCAAAAAGGCAATGGCGGCTCCACCTGAGACCAAGAAGGTGTCCGCCAAGGAGGATGGCACTGGTGGTACATTTACCATCAGCGCCACTCTTGACCCCAAATAGGAAAGCGCGCTCGTTGCTTTCCTGCGGGCGAATGTCGACGTGTTTGCGTGGCAACCGTCTGATATCCTCGGTGTTCCCAGGAAAGTGATTGAGCACCACCTTGCCGTCTGTCCTCATGCGCGGCCCGTCAAGCAGAGAGTCAGGAAGCAGGCAGTAGAGCGCCAAGAATTCATCGCAGAAGAAATCAAGAAGTTGGAAGCAGCAGGCCTTGTCAAAGGAGTACTCCATCCCACGTGGTTGGCCAATCCTGTTGTTGTGCGCAAAGCTAACGGGAAATGGAGACTTTGTATTGACTTCACTGATGTTAATAAAGCTTGTCCCAAAGACCCATTTCCCTTGCCGCGTATTGACCAGATTGTTGACTCCACAGCCGGATGTGATTTGCTTTCATTTCTTGATGCATACTCAGGATACCATCAGATCTTCATGGCAGAAGAAGATGAAGAGAAAACCGCATTTATCACCCCGTGTGGCACGTACTGCTTCGTACGGATGCCTTTCAGTTTGAAGAATGCTGGTTCAACATTCGCAAGGGTAGTCCACCATGCTTTTGAGCCACAAATACACAGAAATGTGGAAGCTTACATGGATGACATAGTGGTCAAGAGCAAGAACAAAGCGACCTTGATTCAAGATTTAGACGAGACATTTGCAAACCTGCACAAGATCAACCTCAAGCTTAACCCCGAGAAGTGCATGTTTGGAGTCCCTTCCGGCAAGCTTCTCGGGTTCTTCGTGTCTCAACGGGGAATTGAAGCCAATCTCGACAAGATCAAAGCCATTGAGCAGATCGATGCACCAAAGCACGTCAAGGATGTACGAAGGCTTGCCGGTTGCGTGGCTACTCTCAGCAGGTTTATCTCTAGATCTACTGAGCGCGCCCTGCCATTTTTCAAAATTTTGAAAAAGGCAGGTCCAATGAAATGGACTCCGGAAGTGGAGGCTGCGCTGCAGGACTTGAAGAGATACCTGTCCTCCACTCCAATGCTTGTCGCACCTAAGCCGCAAGAGAAGTTGTTGCTGTATATAGCGGCAAGCAATCAAGTGGTTAGTGCTGCGTTAGTGGCGGAGAGGGAGGCGGATGATGAGCCAGCAATCACGGCAGATCCATCCAGCGACAAGCAGGGGGCTTCGCCGACAAGCTATGGTCCCGACAAACATGGGTTTGCGCAGGAACATGATAAGATGCCAAGGAGAATGGTGCAGCGCCCAGTTTACTTTGTCAGTTCTCTTCTGCAGGGGGCTAGATCAAGGTACTCTGGTGTGCAGAAGTTGCTTTTCGGCCTCCTCATGGCCTCGAGAAAGCTGCGCCATTACTTCCAAGCACATGAGATCACAGTCGTCACTCGCTTTCCGCTGAAAAGGATACTGCAAAATCCAGAAGCAACGGGCAGGATTGTCGAGTGGGCGCTGGAACTGTCAAGCTTTGGCCTCAAGTTTGAGAGCACCTCAACTATCCAAAGCAGAGCATTGGCAGAGTTCATAGCAGAGTGGACGCCAACCCCAGATGAAGAAATTCCAGAAGCGAGCATCCCCGTCAAAGAGGCAAGCAAAGAGTGGCTGATGTACTTTGATGGTGCCTTCTCGCTGCAAGGCGCCGGTGCAGGCGTGCTGCTTGTCGCACCCACCGGAGAACACCTCAAGTACATAGTCCAGATGCACTTTCCCAAAGAGCAAGCAACCAACAATACTGCAGAGTATGAAGGATTGCTTGCCGGTCTCAGAATCGCAGCAGACCTTGGGATCAAGAAGCTCATTGTCAAGGGTGACTCACAGCTTGTCGTCCGACAAGTGAACAGGAACTACCAGAGTCCTTTGATGGAAGCGTATGTCGATGAAGTGAGGAAGCTAGAAGAGCACTTTGACGGACTGCAAATGGAGCATATCCCAAGAGCTCAGAATGATATTGCCGATGGCCTGTCAAAGTGCGCCGCACTAAAGTTACCTGTGGAACCAGGGATCTTTGTGCTCAAGTTGACTCAACCATCCGTAACGCCCTCAACTGGACAAAGCAAGAAAAGGAAGTTGGTTTCCGGCGACTACTTTCCGGCAGAGCTCCCCGAAGCCGCCGCCAAGAAAGTCCCCAAGATCAACACCAAGGATGCTGAGGGGCAGTCTGCTCCGGCAAGCCTTATGGGTTATTCCGTTGAAGCAGACGCTCCTGGCAAGTTTTGCTCTAGCAAGCTTGCCGGGGAACATCAAGCTCCGGCAGGACCACAAGTCCTTGCCGTGGAAGCGGATGTTCCCACAGCAGCAGATGTGCCTTTAGTCCTTGTTGTCGAGCCACAAGCTCCAGCATGGGCACAACAGATTGTCCACTTCCTTCAGACAGGAGAACTTCCCGAAGAACAAGAAGAAGCGGAAAGAGTAGCCCGGCAGTCAAGTATGTACCAGTTTGTCGATAGCATACTGTACAGAAGAAGACTCAACGGTGTGAAATTGAAGTGTATTTGCCAGGAAGATGGACAAAAGCTGTTGGCAGAGATACATGGAGGCATATGTGGCCACCACATTGGCGCAAGAGCACTTGCCGGCAAAGCTTTCCGGCAAGGTTTCTTTTGGCCGACAGCCCTCCAGGATGCAACTGCACAAGTAACCAAGTGTGAAGCGTGCCAGTTCCACTCCAAACAGATACACCAGCCAGCTCAAGCTCTCCAGACAATCCCTTTATCCTGGCCATTTTCGGTCTGGGGGCTCGATATCCTCGGCCCCTTCCCCCGAGCTGTCGGGGGCTTTGAGTACTTGTACGTCGCAATCGACAAGTTCACAAAGTGGCCGGAAGTGCAGCCAGTGAGGAAGGTGACAGCACAGTCAGCAGTCAAGTTCTTCAGGTCGATTGTTTGCCGTTTCGGGATCCCTAACAGGATCATCACCGACAACGGCACGCAATTCACAAGCCGCACCTTCATGCAGTACATCCAAGACCTTGGCGCCAAGGTCTGCTTCGCTTATGTTGCTCATCCAAGAAGCAACGGTCAAGCAGAGAGGGCAAATGCTGAAGTGCTGCGCGGGCTCAAGACCAGAACTTTCGACAGGCTGCACAGGTGCGGAAGAAACTGGATCGAGGAGCTGCCGGTGGTTCTTTGGTCGATCAGAACGATGCCAAATCAAGCCACTGGCCAGACACCTTTCGCTCTAGTCTATGGAGCAGAGGCAGTTCTCCCCACGGAACTCGTATACGGATCACCTCGAGTGCTCGCTTATGATGAGCTTGAGCAAGAACAGCTGCGGCAAGACGACGCGCTGCTCCTTGAGGAAGATCGTCTTCAGGCTGCTGTATGAGCTGCTCGATACCAGCAAGCTTTATGCCGCTATCATAGCCGCAAAGTTAAAGCCAGAAGCTTCGAGGAAGGCGACCTTGTTCTTCGGCGCGTTCAGTCCACCAAGAATTCCAACAAGTTGACGCCGAAGTGGGAAGGCCCTTATCGGGTAAGACGAGTCACAAGGCCTGGCGCTGTCCGCCTTGAGACCGAAGATGGCGTTCCGGTGAGCAACTCCTGGAACATAGAACATCTTTGTAAGTTTTTCCCATAAGGCGCGGTTGCTGGAACCCGTTCCGGCAACCACCTTTTGTACAAGTCTTGTTGCTGTTGCATGTAATCCTTTGTACAAAGCCGGGCGCAGATCCCGTGCATAAGTAAAACCCCATGTGCTCCGCACAGCTTGTCCATTTCATGCGTTAGTTCCTTTCTTGCATGTAATTATCTGACACTTTGTGCAGCACATACATCCGGTAAGCAGTAACGAGCCGAAGAGCTCTGTATTATTATTTTCTCTCCTTTCTTTTT
>NC_057800.1:408506966-408515401 GCF_018294505.1 Triticum aestivum
GGAAGGAGAAGATTGTGGTATGGGCCAGGCGCCGTTCAAGCAAAGACTTGCCTTACCGGGAAGCAAATGACAGAAAAGCTAAGTTGCCAAAGTTTGAGCAATCACTTTTTAAATTTTTGAGTTATCTTCCTGGAACGACCCTGCTTTGTATGGAAAACCTGTGCGCGGAGGAACCAACTCGTGGCTAGTTGCGCCCTTACTTTGTTTTGAGTCCGCTCAACAGCTTAAGCGTGCTGCATCTAGTCGCGACAAGGTTTCTTGTCGGAAGCAGCGCCGCCAGCAGGCTGCTGAAGTTCCACACTCAGCGCTCGCGGCTCGGGCGCCTGCGCCGACAAGTTCCCTAGAAGCGTAGGGTGAAAACATACAAAGGAAAGAATCTAGTAGAGGAAATAACATAGCAATTGATAGACAAAAATGAAGTTATATTACAAGATAACTTGTTGCAGCTCTAACAGACTGTTTTCATGACATGACTAGCAGCGACAAGGGAAAAGAAGAAATGGGCGGCCTAATCTACGCGTCTGCCCTCGACTCTCTTGATCTCGCTCACCTTGTCCACAATGGGTGCGACAAGGGCCTTGAGTGCATCCAGATCGGCGTCAGGCGGCAAGGACCTGAGGACGTTGGTGAAGCTGAGGCCTGGATTGCGGAAGGCTACCTTCATCAGCACCTTCTGAAGAACCCCGGCGTAGATTTTGCGCGACTCGTCGGCCAGCTGCTTCGGGATCCTCTCCCGGAGCCGCTGGAGTGCCGTCGCCACGCCCTTGAAGAATAAGCTGAGCTTGCGGTGGGTTGAAGGCTCTCGTCGGAAGGATACCCAAAGTCCTCCATCCCCAGCTGCGCCAGCTCCTCGTTGATGACGGCGGTAGTGTTCACCAGACCCTCGGTCCAGTGCTCCACTGTGTCTCTGAACGAGTTCTGGGTAACTGCAATGCTCTCCAGCAGCGCCGCGTCAGCCTTGACCTTCTCCGACAAGGTCTTCTCCCGCTCCTTGACGGCCTCCAGCGTCTGCGTCAGCGTGGCCAGCTTCAGCTCCAGGTCTGCTTTGGAATCCTTGGCGGCGCTGAGCTCCTTGCCCCTCTCAGCAAGAAGGCCTTGCAGCTCACCGTGGGCGGCAGCATCCTTCTCGCGCTCACGCTTGAGCGCGGCAAGCTCCTCGCCGCTCTTCCCAATATCGGCCTCCAGCCGCGCCACCTTCTCCTCTAGCTCTTTATTGGCGGCCTCTGCAGTTGCAGCGGCATCCTTTACCTCCTTGAGCGCCCCGCCAAGTGCTCGCTCGCGCTCGGTGAGCTCTTCCTCGTAGCTGTCGAGGTGGGCCTTCCGCTGCACTAGTTCACCTTCCCGTGCGGACTGCTTCTCGGCGGCCAGCCTTTGTTCCTCCTCAGCCTCGGCCTTCTCGAGAAGAAAGGCCGTGCGCTCCTCGTCGACTCGCTCCCGCTCCTGCGCCAGAGACCGGAGAGCTTCTTGATTTTGGCCCTGGAGCTCCTCCGCGCGCTTTTCCATGTCAACTCCCGCCTTCGCGACAAGCGCTTCCCGGGAAGCCAGCTTGGCTTGCCGGGTACGGTAGAGTGACAGCAGCTTCCGCAGCAGCTGCTCCTCCTCAGGCTCGCCGCTGCTGCTGCCGGGCGTGTCAACCAATGACAGTCCAGCAGAGGCGAGCACCTCCCCGTCAAAAGTCTCCCCCTCAACTGGTGCCCTGGAGCTCGATGCGCAGGGTAGCTTGATGAAGATATTGTCACCGGCCTGCAAGTAGGCGCCGGGCTGGGGCTCCTCGGAGCCCGGCTCCGCAGAAGCGGTAGAGGGTTCGGCGGTCGGTGCAGCGCCCGGCGCTCCTGCGGCCTCAGGGTCGTTAGTGCGATCGCCCGACCCCTCGCCGGCTTCCGCAGCAGCAGCCCCGGCGGCCTCTTCGCCGGCAGTCTCATCAGCACCGGCACCTTCCTCGCCGGCGCCCTCTGTCTCCATTTGCTCAGCCGAAGATGGGTCTGAAGAACGAAGAAGGGAGGAAAATCAATCAAAAATCCAAGAAGGGAAAAACGGAAGAAGCAGAACCCAAGGGAAAGTTTCTGGGCAAGTGGATTACCTGCGCCAAGATCTTCAGTTGCGGCCTCGGTCGCTGCAGGATCAACAGTGCCGTCCCTTGCCGGAGAGTCCCCCCTTTCCGGAGAGCGCTCCCTTGCCGGGGACTCCTCCCTTGGCGGCGCAGTTGAAGCAGGTGGCACTTCGGGACCAGCCTCCGGGCGCTCCTGGTGAGGCTGCTCTGCTCCTGCACAAGTCAACAAGCAAGATATCAACAAAGGAAAAAGCACTCAAGCGCGCCCGACAGCAGAAGGCTAAACTATGAACTTACACTGGGGGCTGCGCTGGGGGCTGCTCTAAGGGATGATTGCCGGGTCCGTCAAGGTGATCTCGGGCCCACCTCCTGTTGACACGATGGGGTCATCCTCGATGACGATCACCGCGGCCTTGGCCCTCTTCGCCGCTCTCTGGGCCAGTGTTCTGAAAAGAAAGGAGTCCAGATTGGAGCAAGTCAGATACAAGATATAAACAGCAAGATTGAAGGATCATAAGAGCACCAAAGAAACTCACTCTTCTTCCTCCTCGTCGGAGCTGAGCGCGGAAAGATCAAAGTCCGGCCCTCCTCCGGTGCGGCGGGGTGGAGGAGTAGGATCCCTTGCCCGCTTGGCGGGGGCAGTGGCAGTGGCCCGGGAAGATCCCGCTCCGGTTGCCGCTGTTGCGTGAGGCGCTCCCGCGACAACATTGCTTGCCGCGGTAGAGCGCGTCGCGCGGCTCGGTGGCTGTGGAGCCGGCTGCCGCCCCGATGCGTCCCCAGCCCTACGAAGGCGCCTCCTTGGCGGGGCCGGGGGCTCCGCCTGCGGCAAGTTCTCTGAAGGCTCAACCTCCTCCTCGCCGGCCTCGCTCGACTCGGCTTTGGAACCGGCAGGCTCCTCTTCACCCATGAACTCCGCGCGTTCGGCAAGGTTTGCCGCCTCTGCAGCCTCCGCCTCCTCCACAGTAAACCCAAACACACCCGCAGCAGCTGCGGCCGCAGCCTCTTCCGCCCTAGTAGCGATGAGCTGCAGCTCCTCGTCGGTGGTGTCACGGGTGAGGCTCTTCTGCTCGTCAGCATGGACCGGCACTTCCTCCAAGGTGTCGAAGAACGATCGCACAACGTCATCCGCAGGCTCTTGCCAAGTTGGGACGATGCCGTGTGAATCGCACAATGGCATCATGGCGCGGATCCGGTCAAGCGAAGAGTTATTGCACAAAGGAACTACGCCCCTCGGCAGTGTGAATGGGTGCTGGGGTCGCGTTTGAATAATTCCAAGAGCATTGCATCCAACTCCAAGACGGTGAAGTTGTAGTTGAGGCCCGGCCACAGCCTCATGATGTCCACCGAATTCTTGAATTCCCAGGCGGGCTGTCAGGACCCCGACTCGATGTCACATAGATCTAGCCGGTAACACCTCATATCACTTTGCGGCCTCACGCACGGTATCCCCACGGGTGTCGCCTTACCTTTGCCCGGGACCGTTTGCGCCTTTTGGCTCACGTATATGATAGTGTCGCTAGCATCCATATGATAAGGAGCCCGGGCTGACATGACTAGTCGTAAACCCAAAGTGGCACAGACTTACAGGGACAGGCATCCATGACCCAGCTTCGAACGTGTCGGTCATCAGCAAGTGGGTCCGGGCTGTAGCACTGGGCTAGCAGGACTCCGGTAAACCGGGCTGTAGCGGGCTAACAGGACTCCGGTACTCAAAGCGTGACATTTCCCCGAAGGGACAGACACAGGAACGAAGAAGGACACATGCCGGCCAGCCTAAGTGTTCCAGAGCAGTAGCAAGCTACCATGGCTCAGCGGTAACACTAGGAGACATTTCCCGGTAAGAGAGGCTACTAAGGATAAACAACTAGGTGGTCAGATCCCACACATACCAAGCATTTCAATCATACACACAATATGCTCGATATGTGCAAATACAACGAAGCATCACAACATGACTCTATGACACAAGTACTTTATTTAAGGCTCAGGGAGCCATACATAACATACACAAAGGTACGGGTCTCACGACCCAGCATTCAAGTCATACAGTCATACAAACCAGCAGCGGAAGTAACTTGTCTGAGTACAGACAACTAGTAAAATAAAAGAGGCTTGGAAAGCCTAGCTATACTACATGGTCCTTCACAAGCTCAGGATCACCACCTGGGCCTTTAGCCTACTCGTTGATGTCAACGTCTACATAGAACCCATCAGAAGGGGTTGCAGCGTCTTCTGTAAAAAATGTAAATTATAGCAACATGAGTACAAAGGTACTCAGCAAGACTTACATCAGATCCTACATACATGCATATTATCAAGAAGGGTTGGTGGAGTTATTGCAGCAAGCCAGCTTTGACTCTTGGCTAGACTATCCTACGATACTCCAACTTGAAATGGTTTCGCGCACACGAGTCCACTACTCACCACCTCAATACACTACCGAGGATCCGCCTCCGTCTTCCTACGGAAGAGCCATCCTCGGCACTCACACTTATCTTGAGGCTTTTAGCAGTTTCCATTTACTTGTCTATGAACTGTATAGGCAACCAAGTAGTCCTTTACCGCGGACGCGGCTATTCGAATAGATTATGATAACCCTGCAGGGGTGTACTTCTTCATACATGTTTCCACCACTTAGCGTCTGCACACGATATGTGCTCGGCAGACTTCAAGCGAAAGCCGACGTGGGTGTAGACCACGACCTACCTAAACACTTAAGCCTCTAGTCCAGGTTTATCGCCTATCCAGGTTCCATCCGCAGGGAGTCCGGCCGAGGTTTCCCATACGGCCCCGAACGATGTGAGCAGGGTTCCCGAGATACCTAACGGGTATTCGGTACACCCGGCCACGTACCTACCGCATCACAGCCCACCCCTATGGTCAGCGCTGTCCACGGCCTCCAGTAGGCTACAAACACCAGAAACTACTTGCAACTCCTGGACAGAGAGCTAGGGTGAATAAGAAGTCGAGCGGGGTCATATTTCAGGGCCCAATGCATGGTAGTAGCTGTATCTTAAATCACACATACAGATCTCAGTGCTTAAGGTCGGCTTCAATGAAACAACCCACCATGTACTCCTACATGGCCTCTCATCGATACCTTTACCAAATCGTGTTCACCACACCACTCTCATTACCGACATAATCATTTCACTCTAGCCATCACCCAGATGAACCAGACCTGACACGACTCTAAGCATAGCAGGCATAGCAAGGTAGGAACAACACATACATATGGCTCAAACAACTCCTACACATGCTAGTGGGTTTCATCTAGTTACTGTGGCAATGACAGGTCATGCAGAGGAAATGGGTTCAACTACCGTAGCACACAGCAGTTTGAAACGCGTTGTCTTAATGCAGTAAAAGAGAGCAGGAGCGAGAACATGGGATTGTATCGATATGATCAAGTGGTTGGTTGCTTGCCTGATGGTTCGATGCACTGATACAGTTCTTCGTTAGGGTAATCACGGTACTCCTCGGAGGCAGAACCTGTCGCAAAGGACACCGATACACAACCATCACCAAACAATGTGCAACAATATAATGCATGCATGAAACATAGCAATATGAGTGTGTTGGGCTAATGCAACTAAGACCAGAAGGGTTTGAACCAATTTGAATCAAAGATTCAAATTTCAAACTCAAGTATGGCCTTTTAAAGTGCTTTTCCTTGTTCTGCTTTAAACATCAATTTAACTTGTTTGATCATGCATGAAAATAGTACAAATGGATAGATTGGATTTTTCTGATCATTTTTCATATATAATTTGTCTGATTTGGAGTTACAGAATAAAAGTTATGAATTTTTGAAGTTTAAATAATATTCTGGAATTTCCTGATTTAAATTAAATCCAGAAATATATATATTGCGCCAGCATGACGTCAGCATGACGTCAGTGGTCAACTGCGGCTGGCTGGGGTCAAACCTGACGTGTGGGGTCCACACGTCAGTGACAGGGGGGTTTAACAGGGTTAGTTTAATTCTAATTAGGAATTAGTGGCGCTGGGGCCCACTGGTCAGTGTCAGGGGGGTAGTTAGTTTAACTAATTCGGTTAGTGCTAATCCTAATTAGCTAACAGGGCTGGGCCCACCTGTCAGGGACACAGGGGGGGTCCTGCCGTGGTCAAGGTGGGTCAAACCCACCGGCGACATGACGCCGGCGAGGCCCGAGACGGCGGCGCGATGCGGAAACGCGCTACAGGGCACGGGCGAGGCCGTGCTTGGGCTCGTTGGAGAGCCCTTGCTCCCGCGCGTCGAACGGTGGTGGTGGTCGTGCCTGAGGTGGCCGGTAACGACGACGGCGACGACCGTGGCGGCTGCCGGAGCTCGGTTGAGCTCGGGGTCGAGGCTACAACGGCTGCGGAGATGCGGGGTTGGCACCTACGGCTTCTACGCGGTGCGGTGAGGACATGGGTGTGCTCGGTTGGGCGCTACGGTGACTGTGGCCATGACGGCGACATCGCCGGCGGCGTGGAGTTCTCGGCCAAGGCGGGGCTAAGGCCTAGAGGTCGAAAGAGACCAGGGGAGAAGGGGAGGACGACTCGGGGGCTCACCGTGAATCCGTTTGGAGGGTCAGTGGGCTCGAGGGCGGCCGGAGTGCAGCGAATCGACGGCGATGATCTCCGGTGGCCGAGGAGGGGAACGGCGACGTGGGCGGCGATGCAGGGCTTCCGGAGGGGCTTGGCTTGGTGGGGAGGAAGAGGGGGTCGAGGCGGAGCTCCTGAGCTCAGCGGAGGGGCGAGGGGTGGCCGGTGACGGCTGCTATGGCGAACGGCGGCGATGGTGGTGTTCGGCCGTGGGAGAGGGAGCGAGGGAGAGGAGGGAGGAACCGAGGGAGAGTGAGAGAGAGCAGGGGGGAGGGCGTGGCGTCGTCCGGGGCATCGAGACGAGGAGGGGAGGGCAGGCAGGCAGGCGAGCAGGTGGCGTGGCGCGGTGGCGCGCGCGCGCGCCGGCCACACTCCCCTCCCTCTGTCGAGGACGAAGACGACAGAGGAGGGAGGCGGGCTGGGCCGCCTGCTGGCTGGGCCGGCCAGCTGGCTGGGCTGCACAGGGAGGAGCCCAGGTAAGCTCCTCCTTTTATTTATTTTTTTGTTTTCTAATTTCTGACATTTGTTTTGATTTAAATAAAATATTAAATCATTTTATAACCTTATGCCAATTTTTGCAGGAGCTAGATATATTATTCCAGAGCTCCTTTATAATTGGCATAATATTTGGACATATATTAATATATATAACTAATATATTTCCAATGCAAATATTTATGCATTATTTCCAAATGCCCAAAATAAATACCTATGAGCTCTTAAAAATATTGGTTTGATTTTTATCTCTGTCCAATATTTTCAGAGAGCAACATGAGCATTTTCTTGGACCTTTTTGGAGAAATTTTTATTTGGATCATTTTAAAAAAAATGATTCTGAGGGTTTCACAAATCCCCATTTCAAATTAAATGGAATTTTAAACATGATGCACACACTCTGATGCATGACTAGCTAGGGTGTGACAACTCACCCCCACTCAAAAGAATCTCGTCCCGAGATTTGGGTTCCTCTGGGAAGAAGGCGGGATACTCAAGTCGAAGACGATCCTCCCTTTCCCAGGTTGCTTCATCCTCAGAATGGTGCGACCATTGAACCTTGATAAACTTGATATTATGACGTCGAGTGGTACGCTCGGCCCGATCGAGGATACGAATGGGGTACTCTCGATATGTAAGATTATCTTGGAGATCAAGCGTTTCGTAGTCTACTCCACGGATAGGATCCGAGAAGCAACGCCTGAGTTGAGAAACATGGAAGACATCGTGGACTCTGGAGAGGTGCGGAGGTAGTTCCAATTGGTAGGCAACTTCCCCTCGTTTGGCGAGAATGCGAAAAGGTCCAATGTAACGAGGAGCCAATTTGCCTTTGATACCGAAACGATGGGTTCCCTTCAGAGGGGTGACCCGAAGATAAGCCTTCTCGTCAACCTCGAAAGTCATAGCCTTATGTTTTCGGTCGTATTGACTCTTTTGACGAGATTGGGCTGTTTTCAACTTTTCACGAACGATGCGAACTTGCTCTTCTGCTTCCTGAATCATATCCGGGCCAAAGAATTGTCTTTCCCCGGTCTCTGACCAGTTAAGGGGTGTTCGACACCGTCGTCCATAGAGAACTTCAAAAGGGGCTTTACCCAAGCTAGATTGATAGCTGTTGTTGTAAGCGAATTCGGCAAATGGAAGGCACTTCTCCCAGTCCATTCCGAATGAGATAACAGAGGCTCGAAGCATGTCTTCTAGAATCTGGTTGACGCGTTCCACTTGACCACTCGACTGAGGGTGGAAAGCGGTGCTGAAGGAGAGACGGGTCCCCATAGCATTTTGGAAACTTTCCCAAAAT